>NW_027599227.1:0-29543 GCF_964194155.1 Cetorhinus maximus | reverse complement strand
TCTCTCTCTCACACACCATCTCTGTCTCTCTCTCTCTCTGTACGTGGCCGCTGGTGTCGATTGGAAGGTCTCTGACACTATTTTGGAAGTGAAGGGGCCTCAGTTTCCCCTTGTGTTGATCGAGTCCATCGAGAGCAGGCCCCTCAAGGCGGAGATCACCTTTGGAACGGGTTCCCTTGCCCGTGGTGTGCACAGGCTTCCTGGCTCCAGGTCGCCCACCCGCGTGGGCAGCCTCGGGTCGGTCACCCTGTTAACATGACCCGTCCACCTCAGCAGGTGTGAGACCGTCACGCGCTCGGGCCCCGTCTGTGTCTTGGAGAGACCCTCACCTCCTGTCCAACCATCGCAAGGCAGCATTGATGGTCCTCCAGCAGCGTCGGGACCATCAGCGGAGGGCGGGAGAGCAGCCGCCCAATCGGCTTTGGGGTCGTAGGGTCAAGGCTGACGTCACAATTCACAGAAACCCAAGGAGGTAATTGTCTGACTGTGACGCTGGTATCTGAAAGGGGGAAGGGGGGAGGGTGGTGGGTCATCAGACGCCCTGTCATTCGCAGCTAAGTCAGACTGCAAGGCTCAAAGTTCAGTCGCTGAGCTGAGGTGACAGCAAACGCTGACAGGAAAGCCCACGCACGCAGGTTAATTCCTTAAATTTCTTTGGAAACGTCAAGGCTGAATCTTCCCGGGGCTGAGGTGTCTCAGCGCTATCGCATCACCTAGAGTTCGCTGACCCTCTCTGACTGGCTTCTGCTCATGGAGGTCACACCACGGGTAGGCCAGCATTTATTGCCCACCCCCTTGCTCCGGGGGCATTTGAAGAGTCAACCCCATTAGCTGTGGGTCTGGAGTCATGTGTCGGCCAGACCGGGTAAGGGCAGCAGATTGGAACCCAGGTTCCAATCTGCTGCCCTTACCCGGTCTGGCCGACACATGACTCCAGACCCACATTACCCTGGGTCTCTGGATACAAGTCTAGCAACAATACTACAATGCCACCACCTCCTACTTTCACTGACTTTGACTGGAGGTGGGGGGTGGGGTGGGGGGAATACAGTGGTGTGGTGGCAGTGTCACTGGGTTAGTAATCCCGAGGCTAGATTAAGCTTTTGAGGGGCAGAGGTTCGGATCCCACCACGGCAACCAGCGGAACTTAAATAACTCTGGAACCTAAAGCCAGTTTCAGTCATGGTGACCGTGAAACTGTCATCGATTGTTGTAAAAACCCCTCTGGTTCGCTCGTCCCCTTTCAGGGAGGGAAATCTGCCCTCCTTACCCGGTCTGGTCTGGCCTACATGTGACTCCAGGCCCACGGCCACGGGGTTGACTCTTAATGGCCTTTAATAGCCTGGCAAGCCATTCAGTTCAGAGGCAGTTTGGGATGGGGGTGGGTGGGTGTGGGGTGGGAGGGGGAGGTCCATCCAGGACAAGGGGGCAGAGCCTTACAACCCGAGCCAGGCCGTTCAGGGGGTGACACAGAGGGGAGGGGAATCTGGAACTCTCTCCCCCTCCTACCCCCACCGCCTCTCCATCCCACCCAAAAGCTGTCACGGCTGGGGAGGGGGGGTGTCAACGGAAGATGTCAACGCTGAGATTGACAAGCCCTTGTTGGGTAAGGGGGGGGAATTAATTATTTCCAGAACCAAGTCAAAAAAGGTGGAGTTAAGATACATACGATGATCTGGTCGAATGACAGAAAAGGCTCGAGGGGCTGAATGGCCTCCTCTTGTCTGTTTCCTTCTTGAAGAGCCCTTGGGCTTTTATTGAATCGGCGCGGGGGGAGGGGGAGAGGCCGGATTACTCCGGCTGAGGCTGTCCTTGCTCCAGACAGGAGTCAAACAGGACTTAGACCGAGTATGACATTGCAGATTCTAAACGCTGAGAAATTCCCTGTTAGAAGAGGGTAAGCAAATTCCAGAAAATACAGGTATCACCGAGTCACCTCAGCCTCCAGGAAGTTTCAGCCTTGACTGTAAACATATTTCCAAAGAAATTTAAGGAATTAACCTGCGTGCGTGTCCCTTCCAGTCAGCGTTTGCCGCCAACTCAGCTCAGTGACTGAACTTTGTGCCTGGCAGTCTGACGTGGCTGCGAATGACAGGGCGTCTCATGACCCACCGCCCACCCACCTTCCCCCTTTCAGATACCAGCTTCAGAGTCAGACAAACCTTGCAGCGCAGGAGAAGGCCATTCAGCCATCGTGCCTGTGCTGGCTTCCGAACAATCGACCCAATTAGGCCCCACAATCCCGTAACCCCCCCACCCCCCTCAAAAATTATTCCCCTGCGAGTGTTTATCTAATTCTCCCTCCTCTTGAACGCTCCCCTATTGAATCTGCTTCCGCCGCCCTTTCAGCAGCGCCTTCCAGATCACAACAACTCGCTGTGTCGAAATAAAATAAATTCCCCTCCTCTCCCCCCTCTCTGGTTCTTTTACCGACTCTCTTCGATCTGAGTCCCTCTGGTTACCGACCCTCCTGCCGCTGGAAACAGTTTCTCCTCGTTTACTCGGTCAAAAACCCCCTCGTGATTTTGAACGCCTGATTCTATCTCCCCGATGAACCGTCTCTGCTCTCTGGTGAACAGCCCCCTCCGGCTTCTCCCGTCTCTCCGCATACCCGAAGGCCCTCATCACTGGTCCCGTCCCTAGTAGATTCTCCTACAAACCATCTCCAAGGTGTTGACCTCCTTTATAAAGTATGCTGACCAAACTCGAGCTGGACCAAGCTCTAGTTAAAAGACCTTCATCACGGCCAGAAATCCTCTCTGGCACTGAAAATGTACTATTACAAACATGGAGGCTCATTCCTACAGATTTTATATGTTGTTGGGGATTTTGAAAATAAAGTAATTTGCAATTTAACTTTTATTTTTCCTTTCTGCCTCTTGTAGTTCCTTAATCCACCTTTCTTTATTTAACGTTTTACACCGTATTTTGCCTTGAATTAAGGATCTAATTGACACTTTCCGCTTTATGCTCTGCGCGCCTCAGTGAGAAGTCTTCGGTCGGAATTGAGACTGAAGGGACCCACTTTTGCTTCCCAGCCCACGCACACACATCTCCGTAGAGGATGCCGTGCCGAATAACTTTCTCGTCACCGTGAGCTTTATTTCATACCGCCTAGGCCGCATAATGTTGGTGCGCAGGAGGACGTGTGATAAACAGTGAGGGCCAATCCCTCGATGTTGACTGCAATGTACCCAGGCCTGGCTGTTGGCTTTTAAGGAGTGATTTTTAACAGATGGCGCGAGGCAGGTCACGCGAGGCGACGTCGGGCGAGCGTCTGACGTCATCCCGCGCCCGCGGGCACGCACAGAAGTCTCAACTGCGCCCCGCCAACATCAAGAGGGCAATGGAGCCCTTAACGGCGCGATTGTCGGCCATTTTGCTTAGGCCCCTCCAAGCCTTAGGGTTGGCGGACGGGCGAATTGGCGGGGTTGGGGTGGAAATCAGGGAGTCAAACTGCACTCGCACAGACCTCAGATAGCCCCACTTACTGCCCCTCAGGGTTACCGAAGGCTGGCATTAGCAATGCCGCCACCCCCCGCCCCACCACCTCTACCCCATTAAAAAGAAACACCCCTGGAAATTGGCCTCATTGGGATGATGAGGACGCTCTGGGCGTACCCCACCTTGCTCCCATCGCCTGTCGGGGACAGCTGCGCCATCCCCACCGGCCCTGGAATCGGATGAGCGGTTCTGGGACAGCGAGCGAGCGAGTGTCTCGATGGTCACTCATTTGTATAGCGCCTTTCACCGGTGCTCGCCCCACCCCCCCCCAGCCCCCACCCCCTCCACACTAGCTGGCCAATTAACGGGCAGCCGGTGTGGAACAGCCGCTGAAAAGCTCAGCACCACCCGCCGGGGTGGGGAGAGGGCGGGCGTGGACCAGCGCCGACAGGGAGCTCCCGAAAGGCCGAGAGAGAGAGAGAGAGAGAGCTGCCTCGGGGAGCTGAAGGCCCGAAACGGCCAAACCACAGCGGAAGCAAAAAAAGTGTCCGTGCGTCAGAATCGGTCACCCGGAACACTCGACGCATCGAAACGCTTGTCCACAGAAATGTTATTGGTGTTTCATTGCGTCCGCCCGTGGATGAGGTTTGAGGGGAAAATGTAACGGCCGCCTGGCCCCATTCGACCGTCCGCCAACTGTCAGGTTGGACGGGCCAGGTAAAATGACAGATAATTGCGCTGTTAATGGGCTTAATTGCCCCTTAATTGTGGCTTATGTGCGTGCCCACCAAGCGAAAATATCGCACGAGCGCGGGATAGCGACAGAACCCTTGCCCAACGTCATCTCGCGCGATTTCAGCCTGTGATGTTGGTTGAGGGTAAGTATCAGGACCAGGGTGGTGAACACCATTACTGTTCACTCTGTTCCTCTCTCCACAGGCCCTGCCAGACAGGCTTGAGCAATTCCAGCATTTTCTGTGTTAATCTCAGGTTCCCAGCATCTGCAATGTTTTCCTTCTCTCGCCGCATGTAGAACTCCCCTGGGTATTTCAGAAAAGCTCCCTGGGTTCCTTCCTGTGCCCCTGAGAACACATCCGAAACACGCACCCCCGACAGTGCAGCACTTCCTCACTACTGAGCCTCCAACAATGCAGCATTCCCTCAGTACTGACCCTCCGACAGTGCAGCACTCCCTCCGTACTGACCCTCCGACAGTGCTGCACTCCCTCAGTACTGACCCTCCGACAGTGCAGCACTCCTCACTACTGGAGCCTCCAACAATGCAGCACTCCCTCAGTAATGAACCTCCGACAGTTCAGCCCTCCCTCAGTACTGACAATCCGACAGTGCAGCACTCCCTCAGTACTGACCCTCTGATAGTGCAGCACTCCCTCAGTACTAACCCTCTGACAGTGCAGCACTCCCTCAGTACCGACCCTCTGACAGTGCAGCACTCCCTCAGTACTGACCCTCTGACAGTGCAGCACTCCCTCAATACTGACCCTCTGACAGTGCAGCCACTCCCTCAGTACTGACCCTCCGACAGTGCAGCACTCCCTCAGTACTGACCCTCTGGACAGTGCAGCACTCCCTCAGTACCGACCCTCTGACAGTGCAGCAACTCCCTCAGTACTGACCCTCTGACAGTGCAGCACTCCCTCAGTACTGACCCTCCAACAGTGCAGCACTCCCTCAGTACTGACCCTCTGACAGTGCAGCACTCCCTCAGTACTGACCCTCTGAGCATGGGGTGCCAATAAAGCGGGGCCTGCTTTGTCCTGGATGTGTCGAGCTTCTTGAGTGTTGTGGGAGCTGCACTCATCCAGGCAAGTGGTGAGTATCCCATCACACTCCTGACTTGTGCCTTGTAGATGTGGACAGGCTTTGGGGGTCAGGAGGTGAGTTACTCACCGCAGGATTCCCAGCCTTCTGACCCACTCTTCTGGCCACAGTATTTCTATGGCTGGTCCAGTCAGTTCCTGGTCAATGGTAACCCCCAGGATGTTGAGAGTGGGGGGATTCAGTGATGGTAATGCCATTGAATGTCAAGGGGAGATGGTTAGATTCTCTCTTGTTGGAGATGGTCGTTGCCTGGCACTTGTGTGGCACGAACGTTACTTGCCTATTTGTCAGCCCAAGCCTGGATAGTGTCCAGGTCTTGCTGCAAGTGGGCACAGGGCACAAGTCTCTGGAGCGGGATTGAAGCCCACAACCGTCTGACTCAGAGACAAGAGTGCTACCCACTGAGGCACAGCTGGGCATCAAAACAAATGGCATCCTGTTGAAGTGTTGTTAGTTGACCAGCATGGCAGCTAATTATCACACAGCAAGATCCCACAAACGAGATAAAGCGTCCAACTAATCGGTTGTTGGTCTCGGTTGCTTGAGGGAGGAAAGTGGGGAGATCTGCCCTATGCGCCTCAGTCCCTGGTACGGCTGCAGTCCTGAGGGGATGCTGCGTTGCCAGAGGCACCGTCCATTGAAGGTGCCAACGCCAGGCTCGGATGGCGTCCCCGGTGAGCAGCCGGTCATGGCCGGGCACCAGCCTCGGAACCAGTCGCGTGCCAACGTTCAATTACCCGTGCCAGTGCACTAATGCGCCGTTGGGCAATCTGTGGGCAACCAGGAACACCTCGACTTGCCAATGTGCCAGTAATTACATTGGCCAAGGCCCAGTAACAATCGCCCTGTCGACCGGCATCTGCATTGATTCCGTTGGGCTTGTCGAAACGTGTGATGGGCATTGGCTTGCCCGTAAACACGGGCGGCGGTAACACGGCAGTGCGGAGAGAGGCTGGGGTAGTCCGCCACGCCAAAGAGCTGTCTTCAGGGGTACACCAGCTCGAGGTAAAAGCTCATTCGTCCATGACAGGCCTTATTGTGACCAGCAAAGGCTCAGTCTCAGGGGCCAATGGGGGTGGTGGGGTAGCGCCGCTATCGCTACAACAACAACAACCTTCCATTCGCGCAGCCCCTCTGACTGGGTTACCCCACCACCACCACCGCCACCACCTCCCACCCCACCAACCCCAACCCTGCCCCACCGCACACCAGACAGGATCAACCACGAGCCACTTCGAGAGACACCCGTTAAGGACCACTCCAAAGCCAAAGACGTGCCAACTCTGGGCAGACTGCACGCCGACAGCTCTCGACGCGTGGGGGATGCCCCGGGCGACAGCCAACCCGCTCGTCACAACCCCGGCACCGTCGGCACACCCTTGCGGCCATCGGAAAGCCAACAGGCAGCCTGCCGCCTGATTGGCTGTGACACAAACCCCGCCCCCACCCCCCCCACCCGCCATTTTCTGCATGCTAATAAGATCAGTACATAACATGGGAATGCAGTTAGTGTGCAGCGGCATTAGCGGTTACGTTACCGGACTAGCAACCCCGGAGACCTGGGCCTACAATCCCAAGGCTGGCGCGAGTTCAAGACCCAGCGCGCCAAATCGGTAATGGGTTCAAAATCCAATTCAATTTGGAGTTAAAAGCAGTGGCGAACATGGAAATGATTGTTGTTAAAAAGCCCACCCTCTTCGCTGATACCCCGTCACGGGAAGGGGGAACCTGCCCCCCTTGACCCGGTCTGGCCTACACGTGACTCCAGACCCCACGGCGATGAGCGAACGAAACCTTCCCTTTCTCACAAAATAAAACGAACAATTTTCCTGAGTGTGCTCCGACCAGGTTTCCTCTTTTTAAAAAAACTTTTCACCTTGCGTTATCACATTCACCTGCTCCATCAGCCGTGCTGCGGTGGGATCTTGCTGTGCTCACTGGCATTATTGGGAGGGGGGGAGAGGGGGAGAAGGGGGAACGAGGGGGAGGGGGAATGAGGGGGGGAACGAGGGGGAGGGGGGAATGAGGGGGGGAACGAGGGGGAGGGGAACGAGGGGGAGGGGGAGAGGGCGGGGAACGAGGGGGAGGAGAACGAGGGGAGGGGAGAGGGCGGGGAACGAGGGGGAGGGAGAACGAGGGGGAGGGGGAACGAGGGGGAGGGGGAGGGGAACGAGGGGGAGGGGGAGAACGAGGTGGAGGGGAGGGGGGAATGAAGGGGAGGGGGAATGAGGGGGAGGGGGAGGGGGGAATGAGGGGGAGGGGGGAACGAGGTGGAGGGGGAGGGGGGAATAAAGGGGAGGGGGAATGAGGGGGTGGGGAGGGGGGAATGAGGGGGTGGGGAGGGGGGAATGAGGGGGAGGGGGAGGGGGGATGAGGGGGAGGGGGGAACGAGGGGGAGGGGGAGGGGGGAATGAGGGGGAGGGGGGAACGAGGGGGAGGGGGAGGGGGGAACGAGGGGGAGGGGAGGGGGGAATGAGGGGGAGGGGGAATGAGGGGGAGGGGGAGGGGGGAATGAGGGTGTTGGGGAGGGGGGAAGGAGAGGGAGGGGGAGGGGGGAACGAGGGGAGGGGGAGAACGAGGGGGAGGGGGGAATGAGGGGGAGGGGGAGGAACGAGGGGACACCCACCCACCCACCCACTCCCCTACTCCATGGTTGTCTCCTGGCTCACTGGATTCTCCCAGAGGATGATAAGCCCCCTGGCAAGGGGGCGGGCAGAGGGTATTCTGAAAAAGGTTGGCAGCACCCAACACACACACACACACACACACACACAAACTGGGGGCACAGGAGAGCGACTGCACACGAGCTGGGGAAGGGTCCAAGAGGAGAGAGAGAGAGACACCTTACCTCGCCCAGAGAGTCCTCTTCACTCAGAAACGTCCCGCAGAGTCTCTGTTGCGACCTGCCTCCTCGTTGGGACCTTTATCTGCTGGGACACTTCAATCGCTGCCTCACACTGTGTGCCAAGAGAGGAAATTCCTCTGTGCGGGGTATTTTGTAGGCTTGTGTGACAGGGTGAAATCCCAGCTGAAAGCAGGAAGCGATCCATCAGCTGATTGCTCGGATTTGGACGGCCAGAGATAAATTCCCCGCCTGTTCAACTCCTTTCTCTTTCTCTTTCTATGCACAGCCAGCAAATCGGCGGAGGGTCCAAGAATCCAGATCGCCACAGGGGATTTGCAGGAACCTTTTAACGTGCAGGATTCAACTTCTGAGCTGAAGCCGAAGGAAATCAGACAAGTTTGAGAGGTTGGCGGGGGGGGAGGTGTGTGCTTCTGCTGTCTACAGGAGCTAGCCCCACCCCAGAAGGAGCTGGGATCGAGTCAAATGTTGGGTTCCAGTGCCAAGAAAAAGCTGAGTCCTGACATAGGAGCTAAGCAGGAGAGAGAGAGAGAGAGAGAGAGAGAGAGAGAGGGGAAATCAATCAGGCACACAAATAACCTGCTCACTATCACATTTGCTGCTTGTGGGATCTTCCTGTGCCCACGGCCACTACGGGAGTGCAAAGAGGAATGGGAGGGCACAGGAGGGAGAGCACATACCCCACCCACCCCCCCCGGGTCTCCTGGCTCAGTGTTTAGCCCTCAACTTAGCACATCACTAAAAAATAAAATGCAGAAGTTCAAATTAACTGTCCTTTTTCACATTGCCCTTTTCCTCACTCTTGGAATCTTGCTGTGCATAGGTTGTCTGGGGGCCCCCTCCCCCCCCCCTCCCCCACAAAAAGACAACAGCCAAAAGTACTTCAATAGGCTGTAAAACAGACTGGGGCAGGCTGAGGACGTGAAAGGTGCTATAGAAATGCAAGAGCTGATATGTTATACATAGAATATAGATGTCTGTGTATCTAAACATATATATATATATGTGTGTATATATACATATATACTGCGAAGATGTCTACCCCGGCTGGTGAGTCTAGGGATAGAGGTGGGGGGTCACAATTTCAGGATAAGGGGTCAGCTATTTTGGGCTGAGATGAGGAGAAATTTCTTCCCTCAGAGGGTGGTGGATCTTTGGAATTCCCTACCCCATGGAGCTGTGGACGGTCAGTCGCTAACTATGCTCAAGGCTGAGATCGTTAGAGTTTTGGGCACTAAGGGATAGGGCGGGAAAGCGGAGTTGACTGAGAAGATCAGCCATGTTGGTATTGGGTGGGGAGCAGGTGTGAGGGGCTGAATGGCCTCCTCCCACTTCTGATGTTCTTACATTTAAGCTACATAACTGTGTCTCACCAATTCTTTCTCTTCTGGAAATGAGGGAGGTGGATTATTTCAATACCCCCGGATCAATCAAATCCACAAGTTAAATTGCAAATGCAGGGGTAATAATCCAATATTGTCAGTGGGCACACAGGTGAAAGCACTTTACCGAAAGTGTTAATTAACCCCATAGTAATAAAATTGCCCCTTAATTCTTCCTCCAATCAACCTCACCAAACACTCCCAGGGCAGGTACAGCACGGGGTTAGATACAGAGTGAAGCTCCCTCTACACTGTCCCCATCAAACACTCCCAGGACAGGTACAGCACGGGGTTAGATACAGAGTAAAGCTCCCTCTACACTGTCCCCATCACACACTCCCAGGGCAGGTACAGCACGGGGTTAGATACAGAGTAAAGCTCCCTCTGTACTGTCCCCATCAAACACTCCCAGGACAGGTACAGCACGGGGTTAGATACAGAGTAAAGCTCCCTCTACACTGTCCCCATCAAACACTCCCAGGGCAGGTACAGCACGGGGTTAGATACAGAGTAAAGCTCCCTCTGCACTGTCCCCATCAAACACTCCCAGGACAGGTACAGCACGGGGTTAGATACAGAGTAAAGCTCCCTCTACACTGTCCCCATCAAACACTCCCAGGGCAGGTACAGCACGGGGTTAGATACAGAGTTAAGCTCACTTTACACTGTCCCCATCAAACACTCCCAGGACAGGTACAGCATGGGGTTAGATACAGAATCATTAAATTATTATGGTGCAGATGGAGGCCATTCAGCCCATCTTGTCTACACTGTCTCTCTGAGCATTTTAACTTAGAGCCAATCTCCTGCCTTTTCCCTGTAACCCTGCACATTGATTCTATTTATATAACCACCAATGTCCTCTTGAATGCCTCATTCGAACCTGCCTCCCCCACACTTCCAGGCAGTGCATTCCAAACCCTAAATACTCGCCGTGTGAAAAGGTTTTTTCTCACCTCGCATTTGTTTCTTTTGGAGAACACTTTAAACCTGTGCCCTCTGGTTCTTGATCCACTTGCGAGTGGGAACAGTTTCTCCCCTATCTACTCTGTCCAGGCCCCTCATGGTTTTTAAAACTTCTATCAAGTCTCCTCTTAGCATTCTCCTCTCCAAGGAAAACAGTCCCAACTTCTCCAATCTTTCCTGATAACTGAAGTGTCTCATCCTTGGAACCATTCTCGTAAACCTCTTCTGCACTCTCTCCAATGTGTTCACATTCTTCCTATAGTGTGGCGCCCAGAGCTGTACACAATACTCCAGCTGAGGTCTAACTAGTGTCTTATATAAGTTCATCATAATCTTCCTGCTTTTGTACTCTTTGGCCCTATTAATGAAGCCTAGAATACTATATGCTTTAGAAACAGCTCTCTCTGCCTGTCCTGCCATCTTTAATGACTTATGTACATATCCACCCAGGTCTCTCTGCTCCTGCACACCCTTTAGAATAGTATCCTTTATTTTATACTGTCTCTCCATGTTCTTCGTACCAAAGTGTATCACCTCACACCTCTCCGCACTGAACTTCACCTGCCACCTATCTGCCCACTCCACCAATGTGTCAATGTCCTTTTGGAGTTCTACACTGTCCTCCTCACCGTTTACAATCCTCCCAAGGTTTGTGTCGCCTGCCAACTTTGAAATCGTCCCCTGCACACCAAGATCGAGATCGTTTATAAAAATCGGGAAAGGCAAGGGTCCCAGTACCGACCATTGGGGAACTCCACTACAAGCCTTCCTCCAGCCCGAAAAGCACCCATTAACCATAACTCAATGTTTCCTATCCCTCAGCCAATTTTGTACCTATGTTGCTACAGTCCCTTTATCTTCCATGACCTATAACTTCCCTCACAGGTCGGTTGTGAGGCACTGTATCGACCGCTTTTTGGAAGTCCATATACACCATATCCACAGCCTTGCCCTCATCAACCATCTCTGTTCCCTCTTCAAAGAACTCCAGCAAGTTAGTTAGACACGATTTTCCTTTAACAAATCCATGCTGACTCTTCCCAATCAATCCACATATTCCCATTCATTCTATCCCGAATAGTTGTTTCTAGACGTTTCCCCACCGCCGAGGTTAAACCGACTGGTCTGTAATTGCCAAGCAGATTTTTACAACCTTTTTCGAACAAGGGTGTAATGTTTGCAATTCTCCAGTCCTCTGGCACCTCCCCCGAATCCAGGGAACATTAAAAGGTTATTGCCAGTGCCTCAGCAATTTCCACACTCACTTCCTTCAACATTCTTGGATGCATCCCATCTGGTCCCGGTGCCTTATCAACTTTAAGTACCGACAGCTTATCCAATGCCTCCTCCTTGTCAATTTTAAACCTTTCTAGTGCCTGAGTTTTCCTCCTCTGTCGCCATGGCCTGAGCATCATCCACCTCATCAGTATAAAGACAGATGCAAAGTATTCATTTTAACACCTCAACCATGCCTCTTGCCTCTATTCCCTTTATGGTCCCTAATCGGCCCTACTCCTCTTTTTACCACCCTTTTACTATTGATGTGCTTATAGAATACTTTGGGATTTCCTTTAATGTTAGTTGCCAGTCTTTTCTCACAATCCCTCTTTGGTTCTCGTATTTGCTTTTTCACATTCCTTCTGAACCTTCTGTACTCAGCTTGGTTCTCAATTGTAGTTGCTACTTGACACCTGTCCAAAGCACATTTGTTCTTCTTTAACTTAATTTATATCTCCTTTGTCATCCAGGGAGCTCTGGATTTGTTTGTCCTACCCTTCCGTTTTGAGGGAACATACCCTGACTGTGCCCAAACCATCTCCTCTTTGAAGGTAACCCATTGTTCAGCTACTGTTTTTCCCGCCAACCTTTGGTTCCAGTCTATCTGGCCCAGCCCCGTTCTTGCCCCATTGAAGTCCGCTCTCTGCTAGTTGATTATTCTTCCTCTGGATTGACCAATGTCCTTTTCCACCATCATCCTAAACCTTATGTTACGATGATCACTGTCCCCTAAATGTTCCCCTGCTTGGCCCACCTCATTCCCAAGAACCAGGTCTAGTGGTGCCTCCTTTCTTGTTGGACTGGACGCAAACTGCTGTAGGAAATTCTCCTGAACACAATCTAGGAACGCTTGTCCCTCACTGCCCCTTACACTACCACTATCCCAGTCTATATATGGGTAATTAAAGTCCCCCATTATAACTACTCTCCGATGTTTACACCTCTCTGTAATTTCCTTGCAGATTTGTTCCTCTATATCCTTCCCACTAGCTGGTGGTCTATATATTACACCGAGCAATGTAATTGCACCCTTCTTACTCCTTGGCTCTAGGCCAAATCAATTCTGTCCTTGAATCACAGAATCACACAGTGCAGAAGAGGCCCTTCGGCCCATCGAGTCTGCACCGACACGTGAGAAACACCTGACCTACCTACCTAATCCCATTTACCAGCACTTGGCCCATAGCCTTGAATGTTATGATGTGCCAAGTGCTCATCCAGGTACTTTTTAAAGGATGTGAGGCAACCCGCCTCCACCACCCTCCCAGGCAGCGCATTCCAGACCGTCACCACCCTCTGGGTAAAAATATTTTTCCTCACATTCCCCCTAAACCTCCTGCCCCTCACCTTGAACTTATGCCACCTTGTGACTGACCTTTCAACTAAGGGGAACAGCTGCTCCCTATCCATCCTGTCCATGCCCCTCATCATCTTGTACACCTCGATCAGGTCACCCCTCAGTCTTCTCTGCTCCAGCAAAAACAACCCAAGTCTATCCAACCTCTCTTCATAACTTCAATGTTTCATCCCAGGCAACATCCTGGTGAATCTCCTCTGCACCCCCTCCAGTGCAATCACATCCTTCCTATGATGTGGCGACCAGAACTGCACACAGTACTCCAGCTGTGGCCTCACCAAGGTTCTACACAACTCCAACATGACCTCCCTACTTTTGTAATCTATGCCTCGATTTATAAAGGCAAGTGTCCCATGTGCCTTTTTCACCACCCCACTAACATGCCCCTCTGCCTCTGAATCCTCTGACACATCCTCTTTCTCCAGTACTGCAATACTCTCCCTAACCAAAAATGCCGCCCCTCCTCCTTTTTTCCCTTTCCCACCTTTTCTGAACACCTTGTAACCAGCAATATTTAGCACCCAGATCTGCCCTTCCTTAAGCCAGGTCTTCGTTATCGCCACAACATCATAATCCCACAAGGCAATCTGTGCCTGTAACTCCCCAATTTTGTTAACTATACTCCGTGCATTCACGTACATGCAGTGTAACCCTGATTTAGACTTCATTACTTGCTCCCTTACTCCGACTCCATCTATTAACTTACCATTCTCTATTTTAGTGCTATCTGCCTCTCCCAACACTCCATGTACCCTGGTATTACTTTCTAATATTCTCTCATGGTTCCCACACCCCTGCTGAGTTAGTTTAAACCCTCCCCAACAGCACTATCAAAATGACCTGCAAGGAACTCAGTCCCGGTTCTATTCAGATGCAACCCGTCCGGCTTTTACAGGTGCCATCTCCCCCAGAGCCAGTCCCAGTGTCCCAGGAATCTAAATCCCTCCCTCCTGGCACCATCTCTCCAGCCACACGTTCATCTGTCTTATCCTCCTACTTCTGTACTCACTGGCATGTGGCACTGGGAGCAGTCCGGAGATGACTACAATAGAGGTCTTGCTTGCTAATTTTCTACCCAAGTCCCTAAATTCTGATTGCGGGACCATATCCCCCTTCCTACCTATATCTTTCGGACCAATGTGGACCACGACGTCTGGATGTTCACCCTCCCCAGAAAGAATGTCCTGCAGCCGCTCTGTGACATCCTTGACCCTGGCACCAGGGAGGAAACAAACCACCCTGGAGTCACGTCTATGGCCACAGAAACTGTCTACTCCCCTAACTAACGAATCCCCTATCGCCCAATGCACTTCCGCTCTCCTTCCTCCCTTCCTGTACAGCTGGGCCACCCGTGGTGCCACAGGCTTGGATCTTGCTGCACTCCGCCGAGGATCCATCAGATACCCAGAGTGGAAAACCAGTTCGCGAGCGGGACCTGTGCGGACTCCTGCACGACCTGCCCGTTTCTCTGGGACTGCCGGGTGGTCACTCATTCCCTATCTCCCTGCTTGCCCCTAACTTGGGGTGTGACCGCCTCTCTGAACGTGCGTTCCACGTAGGTCTCTGCCTCGTGGATGCACCTCAGTGACTCCAGCCGCTGCTCAAGCCCTGAAACGTGGAGCTCGAGCTTGTGCAGCCGGTGAGACTTCCTGCACATGGACTCGTCTGGGTCACAAGGAGTGCCCACAACTTCCCACATGTCACAGGATGGGCATTACGCTTGACTGAGCTGTGCTGCCATGCCTTGACCTTAAACTTTCAAATCATTTTTTTACTTAAACTTTAGTTCCTTTTACTTTGCCAAAATAAAGCTCCCTCTACACTGTCCCCAACAAACACTCCCAGGACAGGTACAGCACGGGGTTAGATATAGAGTAAAGCTCCCTCTACACTGTCCCCATCAAACACTCCCAGGACAGGTACAGCACGGGGTTAGATACAGAGTAAAGCTCCCTCTACACTGTCCCCATCAAACACTCCCAGGACAGGTACAGCACGGGGTTAGATACAGAGTAAAGCTCCCTCTACACTGTCCCCAACAAACACTCCCAGGACAGGTACAGCACGGGGTTAAATACAGAGTAAATTGGATAGGTACATGGATGGGAGAGGTCTGGAGGGTTATGGACTGGGTACAGGTCAATGGGACTAGCGGAATAATATTTCGGCACAGACTAGAAGGGCCGAATGGCCTGTTTTTCTGTGCTGTAGTGTTCTATGGTTCTATGGAAAGCTGAATGGCTTCCTCCTACTCCTAAGTTATCCTATTCCTCCAAGGTGTACCGGCTCTGCAGTTTACCCTAAGAAGCCTGGAGCTGGGCACATGAGCTCCCACAGTTCGCTTCTGCGCTGTGTCTGCCCTGGCCCTGAGCGTTTGTATTGGGCTAGACCCCGCAGGGATTCAGCTCCTTGCTGAGTCACGACCCCACCCCCGACTCCCGCACAGCTCCACGACCGTTTTAGACAATCCCTTTTCAGCCGCCGATCAGGAACTCTGTTGTAAACGGTTTCAACATCAAGAAAGCAAAGAGGAAATGGCCAGCGTGAGAGGCCGTTCCCTCATTTAAAAACCCATTGACGCTGTCAGGTTAAATGTGGTACTGAAATCTGACAGTCAGGGCCGCAAGCTTCCTGTGCATTTCTGAGAACTGTCAGGCATCCCCATTCTGACAGCCAATTGAGGAATGTGGGTGAGTCAGTCAGTGGGAATGCTGACGTGTGTGCGTGTGAATGTGTGTGTGTGAGAGTACGTGTGTGCGTGTGAATGTGTGTGTGAGAGTACGTGTGTGCATGTGTGTATGTGTGAGTGCGTGTGTGTGCATGCGTGTGAATGTGTGTGTGTGCATGTGTGTATGTGTCCATGTGTTTGTGCGTGTGTGCGTGTGTGTGTTTGTGTGTGGGTGTGTGTGTGCGCGTGAGTGTCTGCATGAGTACGTGTGTGTGTGTGTGTGTGTTTGTGTGTGTGTGTGTGAGTACGTGTGTGTGTGTGAGTATATGTGTGTGTGAGTGTGTGTGTGTGTGCATGAGTACGTGTGTGTGTGTGTGTTTGTGTGTGGGTGTGTGTGCGCATGAGTGTGTGCATGAGTACGTGTGTGCGTGTGTGTGCATGTGTGTGTTTGTGTGTGGGTGTGTGTGCGCGTGAGTGTGTGCATGAGTACGTGTGTGTGTGTGTGTTTGTGTGAGTGTGCATGAGTACGTGTGTGCGTGTGTGTGCATGTGTGTGTTTGTGTGTGGGTGTGTGTGCGCATGAGTGTGTGCATGAGTACGTGTGTGTGTGTGTGTGTTTGTGTGAGTGTGTGTGTGAGTACGTGTGTGTGTGTGAGTATATGTATGAGTGAGTGTGTGTGTGTGTGTGTGCGAACATATGAACATAAGAAATAGGAACAGAAGTAGGCCATTCGGCCCCTCGAGCCTGCTCCGCCATTCAATAAGATCATGGCTGATCTGTTTTTTTTCGATTTCCACATTCCCATCGACCCCCGATAACCTTCGATCCCCTTGCCTAACAAGAATCTATCCACCTCCACCTTAAAAATATTCAGTGACCCCGACTCCACCACCTCCTGAGGCAGAGAGTTCCAAAGTCGCACAACCCTCAGAGAGAATTTATTTTCCTCATCCCTGTCCTTAAAGGGCGACCCCTAATTTTAAAACGGTGCCCCCTAGCTCTGCACTCACCCACCAGAAGAAACATCCTTTCGAAATCCACCTTATCAGTGCAGTTCAGGGTCTTACATACTTCAATCAAGTCACCCCTCACCCTTTAAACTCCAGTGGAGACAATAAGATAAAAGCAAAATACTGCAGACGCTGGGAATCTGAAACAGAAACAGAGAATGCTGGAAAAACTCAACAAGCCGAACGGCATCTGTGGAGAGAAAAACACAGTTAACATTTCGAGTTCTTATGACGCTTGTTCAGAGCTAAAGAGAAATAAAAATGTGTTGAAATTTGTACTGTTTAAGGGGGGAGTGGGGCAGGTGAAGCTGGATAGAAGGTCAGCGATAGGTGGGGGCAAAGGAGAGATTGACAAAGATGTCATAAACAAAAGGTCAAAGGGGTGTTAATGATAGTGGTACTGGCTAAAGGAGGTGCTGATGGTGGCATTAAGCAGAATGTGATAATAGCAGGACAAGGGTAAGCACTCTGTGAAAGATCAACGTGAACAAGTGACACATGGGCCCTATTGGGTGTGGGGTAGGGGGAGGGGGCAGTGGTGGGGAGAAAAGATTGAAAATAGGTTAAAAGGTGGGGATGAAACAATGAATAAATGAATCAAAATGAAAATAAATAAAAATAAGTGGATAAAAAATAAAAATAAAAATGAATATTGAAAAAAGGGGGATCGGAAAGGGGGTGGGGATGGAGGAGAGAGTTCGTGATCTGAAGTTGTTGAACTCGATATTCAGTCCGGAAGGCTGTAAAGTGCCTAGTCGGAAGATGAGGTGCTGTTCCTCCAGTTTGCGTTGAGCTTCACTGGAATATTGCAGCAGGCCAAGGACGGACACGTGGGCATGAGAGCAGGGTGGAGTGTTGAAATGGCAAGCGACAGGGAGGCCTGGGTAATGCTTGCGGACAGACCGAAGGTGTTCCTCAAAGCGGTCACCCAGTCTGCGTTTGGTCTCTCCAATGTAGAGGAGACCGCATTGGGAGCAGCGAATGCAGTAGACTAAATTGAGGGAAGTGCAAGTGAAATGCTGCTTCACTTGAAAGGAGTGTTTGGGCCCTTGGACGGTGAGGAGGGGGGAAGTAAAGGGGCAGGTGTTGCACCTTCTGCAGTTGCATGGGAAGGTGCCGTGGGAGGGGGATGAGGTGTTGGGGGGTGATGGAGGAGTGGACCAGGGTGTCCCGGAGGGAACGGTCTCGACGGAATGCCAACAGGAAAACAATGGAAACAAGCCCAGTCTTTCCAACATTTCCTCATAAGACAACCCACTCATTCCAGGTATCAACCTAGTAAACCTCCTCTGAATCACCTCCAACATATTTACACCCTTCCTTAAAAAGTATTTGAGATGTAATCTCAGCAATGTCCTGTGTAACTGAAGCATAACATCTTTACTTTTATATTCAATTCCTCTCGTAATAAAGGATAACATTCCATCCATCTTCTTGAATACGTTGCTGTACCTGCATACTAACATCTTGTGGCTCATGCACTAGAACACCCAGATCCCTCCACACCGCAGAATTCTGCAGTCGTTCACTGTTTAAGTAAAACGCTGCTTTTTTATTCTTCCTGCCAAAGTGAACAACATCACATTTTCCCACATTATACTCCATATTTTTGCCCACGCGCTCAACTTATCCGATATCCGTCTGCAACCTCCTTATGTCTTCTTCACAACATACTTTCCTGCCTATATTTGTGTCATCTGCAAATTTAGTTATCATGCCTTTGCTCCCCTCATTGATATAAATCGTAAAAGGTTGAGGACCCAGCACAACCCCCTGTGGGACTCCACTAGTCACATCTTGCGAATCAGACAAAGACCCATTTATGCCTACTCTTGTTTTCTGCTGGTCAGCCAATCTTCTTTCCAGGCTAATGTGTTACCCCCTACACGATGAGCTTTAATTTTCTGCAAAAATCTTTGATGTGTGGCACTTTATCAAATGTCTTCTGAAAATCCAAGTACAGCACATCTACAGGTTCCCCTTTATCCACGGTGCATGTTGCTCCTTCAAAGAGCTCCAATAAGTTGGTTAAACCTGATTTCCCTTTCACAAAACCGTGCTGAATCTTCCCGATTACCCTGAGTTTCTCTAATCGCCCAGCTATAACCTCCTTAATGATTGATCCTAACACCTTCCCCGTGACAGACGTCAGGCTAACTGGTCTATACATTCCTGTTTTCTGTCTCCCTCCCTTCTTGAATAGAGGGGGTTATATTTGTTACTTCCCAGTCTGATGGAACCTTTCCAGAATTTAGGAAATTTTGGAAAATTAACATCAAACCATCCATTACCTCATTAGCCGCCTCTTTTAAGACTCTAGGATGAAGTCCATTGGAACCCAAAGACTTGTCAACCCACAGCTCCATCAGTTTGCTCAACACCACTTCCCTAGTGATGGTAATTTCATCAAGTTCCTCTCTCCCTTCCAACTTCTGATTTACAGCTATTACTGGAATGTTTTTTTGCATCCTCTACAGTGAAGACAGAAGCAACACCTATAGGAACTCTTGCTATCCATTTTTACATTTCTAGCTAGCTTCCTCTCATACTCTAATGTCTTTCTCCTGCTTAACCTTTTAGTCGCTCTCTGCTGTTCTTTATACTCTGTCCAATCATCTGCCCTAACGCTCATCTTTGTGGAGTTGTTTGTTCTTTCCTTAAGCTTGATGCTTTCCCGAACTTTTTTAGTTAACCATGGATGGTGGGTCCTCCCTTTGGAATGTTTCTTTATAGTAGGAATATACTTATTCTGAGTATTCTGAAATATCCCCTTAAATGCCTGCCACTGCTTTTCTATTGATCTATCCCCTAGCCTAGTTTCCCAGCTGACTTTCATGCCCACATAGTTGCCCTTATTTAAGTTTAACATACTAGTCTTAGACCCACTCTTCTCCCTTTCAAACTGGATGTAAAATTCAATCATATTGTGGTCACTGCCAACCAGAGCTGCCTTCACTCTGAGATCATTAATTAACCCTGTCACGTTACACAATACCAAACCTGTGAGTATATGTGAGTGTGTGTGTATATGTGAGAGTGTGTATGTGGGAGTGTGTGTGTTGCCTGTATGTGTGTATGTGAATGATTCTATGTGCGTGTGAGTGCCTGTGTGTTGTTTTTTATATCTGTCTTTGGGGTATGTGTCCATTACAGTTAAACCAACATTTGTTGCCCATCCCTAATTGCCCCTTGAGAAGGTGGGGGTGAGCTGCCTTCTTGAACCGCTGCAGTCCCTGTGGCGTGGGGACACCCACAATGCTGTTAGGGAGGGGGTTCCAGGATTTTGACCCACAGGATCAAATAGCACTGAGGGAGGCCATTCAGCCCATCATGCCCATCAGTGCTGGCTCACTGCGAAAACAACTCAGCCGGTCCCACTCCCAACCCCTTTTTCCTGTAAACATGCAATTGTTTTGTAGATGGTGGACAGGCTTTGGGGAGTCAGGAGGTGAGTTACTCACTGCAGAATTCCCAGCCTCTGACCTGCTCTTGTAGCCACAGTATTTATCTGGCTGGTCCAGTTCAGTTTCTGGTCAATGGTAACCCCCAGGATGTTGATCGAGGGGGATTCAGCGATGGTAATGCCATTGAATGTCAAGGGGCAATGGTTAAATTCTCTCTTGTTGGAGATGGTCATTGCCTGGCATTTGTGTGGCATCTACAAGGCACAAGTCAAGGAGTGTGATGGAATATTCTCCACTTGCCTGGATGAGTGCAGCTCCAACAACATTCAAGGAGCTTGACACCCTCCAGAACAAAGCAGCCAGGTACTCCCTCCACCACCGACACACAGTAGCAGCAGTGTGTGTACCATCCACAAGATGCACTGCAGGAACACACCAAGGCTCCTTCGACAGCACCTTCCAAACCCACAACCACTACCACCTAGAAGGACAAGGGCAGCAGACACATGGGGAACACCACCACCTGGAAGTTCCCCTCCAAGCCACTCACCATCCTGACTTGGAAATATATCGGCCGTTCCTTCACTGTCGCTGGGTCAAAGTCCTGGAACTCCCTCCCTAACAGCGCTGTGGGTGTACCTACACCACGTGGACTGCAGTGGTTCAAGAAGGCAGCTCACCCACCACCTTCTCAAGGGGTAATACGGGATGGGCAATAAATGCTGGGCCCAGACAGCGACGCCCACATCCTGTGAAAGAATAAAGTTTTTAAAAACCTGAATCGGGACCAGTCTTTGAGAATTCCAAGAACGCATAGGTTATTTCAGTCTAAAGCACTGAAAATCCGAGCTGTTTTCTGAGAGGGAGATTTTCTGTCGGCTGCTTTCCTGTAATTACTTCACTGTGTAAGCGAGGCGGGAGGGTAACTGTTGAATGTCCCCGTGACTCAGAGGGCTGGCGCCTGCACCACATCCCCATTGGGCCAAACAGGGCAGAGAGAGCCAAGATTCCTTCAGGGCCTACTCTGGGTGAGCGAGCTCGAACCTCTCCACAAGGCTTCTGAGAGCCAGGGGTGCCTGGGGAGTGTGTGTGTGTGTGTGTGTGTGTGTGCATGTACGCGTTGTCAGGGGGTGGGGGTGGGGGGTGGGTAGCAGGGGGCTAGGGGGAAAGGGGTAGACCGGGTGAGGGTCGAGGGTAGACCTCCCCTCTACTCCCAGCCCAGAGACAGCGACGCCCTCACCCAGCACAGCACACCCAGGGGCTTTGGATGCGTTGGGTTTGTGTTTTGTGTGTTTATCAGTTCCAGATGAGCCCATTCAAATCAGGGGAGACCCCTGCGGCTACATTTTCTGCTTTCTTAAAGTGAAAACAAATCTCTCCCCTTTCACTCCCCTGGTCCTCTCTACCTCCTCTTCCCCCTCTCTCTCTCCCTCATTCCTCTCTTCCCTCTCTCTCTCCCTCGTTCCTCTCTTCCATCTCTCTCTCTCCCTCGCTCCTCTCTTCCCTCACTCCCTTCTCTCTCTCTCCCTCATTCCTCTCTTCTCCCTCTCCCTCACTCCTCTCGTCCTCTCTCCCTTGCTCCTCTTTCCCTCTCTCCCCTCTCTCTCCCTCGTTCCTCTCTTCCCTCTCTCTCTCCCTCATTCCTCTCTTACTTTTCTCTCCCTTGTTCCTCTCTTCCTTCTCTCTCCCTCGCTCCTCTCTTCCCTCACTCCCCTCTCTTTCCCTCATTCCCCTCTTCTCTCTCTCCCTCACTCCTCTCTTCCCTCTCTCTCCCTTGTTCCTCTTTTCCCTCTTTCTCACCCTCATTCCTCTCTTCTCCCTCTCCCTTGTTCCTCTCTTCCTTCCCTCTCCCTCACTCCTCTCTTCGATGTTCCTCTTTTCCCTCTCTCTCTCCCTCATTCCTCTCTTCTCCCTCTCCCTTGTTCCTCTCTTCCTTCTCTCTCCCTCGCTCCTCTCTTCCGTCACTCCCCTCTCTCTCTCTCCCTCATTCCTCTCTTCTCCCTCTCCCTCACTCCTCTCTTCCCTCTCTCTTCCTCGTTCCTCTCTTCCATCTCTCTCTCTCTCTCCCTCACTCCTCTCTTCCTCCTCTCTCCCTCGTTCCTCTTTCTCTTGCTCTCATTCCCCTCTTCCCTCTCTCTCCCTCATTCCTCTTTTCCCTCTCTCTCCCTCATTCCTCTCTTCTCTCTCCCTCACTCCTCTCTTACTCCTCTCTCCCTCATTCCTCTTTTCCCTCTCTCTCCCTCATTACTCTCTTCTCTCTCCCTCACTCCTCTCTTACTCCTCTCTCCCTTGCTCCTCTCTTCCCTCACTCCCCTCTCTCTCCCCCACTCCTCTCTTCTCCCTCTCCCTCACTCCTCTCTTCCTTCTCTCTCCTTCATTCCTCTCTTCTTTCTGTATCCCTCACTCCTCTCTTTCTTCATTCCCCTCTCTCTCCCATGCTCCTCTCTTCTTTCCCTCCCTTGTTCCTTTCTTCCCCCTCTCTCCCTTACTCTTCTCTTCTCTCTCTCCCCCATTCTCTCCCTCGTTCCTTTCTTCCCTCACTTTCCTCATTCCCCTCACTCCTCTCTTCTATCTCTCCCTTCTCTCTCCCCCTTGATCGTCTTTTCCCCCCTGCCTCGATCTTCCCTCTCTCTCCATTGCTTCTCTCTTCCTTCTCTCTCCATCACTTCTATCTTCCCTTCTTCCTCTCACTCCTCTCTTCCAACTTTCCCTCACTGCCCTCCTCCATATCTCCCTTGCTTCCATCCTCCCTCGCTCTTGCTTCCCTCTTTTCCTTTCTCCCTCAATCTCCTCTTCCCTCTCCCCCAATCCCTTCTCTCCCTCATTTCCATCTCTCTCTCCCTTACATGCTTCTTCTCCCTTTCTCCCTTTCTCGTCTCTTCCTTCTCTCTCTCCCTCGCTCCGCTGTTCCCTCTCTCTCTCGCGATCCCCTCTTCTCTCCCCTCTTTCTTCTTCCCTCTCTCTCTCCATTGCTTCCTTCTTCCTTGTCTCTCTCCCTCACTCCCCTCTTTTTCCCTCGCTCCTCATGTCTCTCTTCCTTCACTCGCCTCGTCCCTTTCTCTCTCCCCTGCTCCCTCTTCCTCCTCTCTCTCCTGATCGCCTCTCCCCTTCCTCCCACTTTCCCCTTCCCTCTCTCTTTCTCTCTGTCTCCTGATCTCTTCCCTCTCTCCTCCTGATCTCTACTTTCCTTGGTGGTCACTCTCTCCCTTTCTAGTCCTCACTCCCTCGTCCTTTATCATTACAGTCCTCTCTCTCTCTCTCTCTTTTTCCTCTCTCCTCAGTCACCTCTTTTCTCCAGTCTAACCAAGGGATATGGAGACCAGAACTATACACAATGCTCTAAGTGTGGTCTAACCAAGGGATATGGAGACCAGAACAGTGCTCAGTGCTCTGAGTGTGGCCTAACCAAGGGATATGGAGACCAGAACTATACACAATGCTCTAAGTGTGGTCTAACCAAGGGATACGGAGACCAGAACAGTGTCCAGTGCTCTGAGTGTGGCCTAACCAAGGGATATGGAGACCAGAACAGTGCTCAGTGCTCTGAGTGTGGCCTAACCAAGGGATATGGAGACCAGAACTATACACAATGCTCTAAGTGTGGTCTAACCAAGGGATACGGAGACCAGAACAGTGTCCAGTGCTCTGAGTGTGGCCTAACCAAGGGATATGGAGACCAGAACTGTGCACAGTGCTCCAAGTGTGGTTTAACTGATGATCGATAGACGTTTATCAGAACATCGCTGCCTTTCAGTTCTATGCCTCTGGAAATGAACCCCAATGCTTGGTTTGTTCATTTTCTCTGGCCTTATTAACCTGTGGGTTTGGTGTATTGGTATCTCCAAATTTCTTTGTTCCTCCACCCCATGTAGACAAGTATTGGTCCAACAGATAGACGGCAAAACCCAACCATGTACAGTCAAATCAAGACCAGGAGAGTGGCTGAAGTTTTGCTTCTGTAACCAGTCTGCCTCCTTTATTCATATTTATTATAAGGGGGATGGAGTATTGAAGTCGGGAAGTCTTGCTACAACTGTACAGGGTATTGGTGAGACTGCACCTGGAGCAGTGTGGGCAATTTTGGTCTCCTTACTTAGGGGAGGGATAGACTTACATTGGAGGCAGTTCGGAGAAGGTTCTCTTGGCTGATTCCTGGGATGAAGGGGTTTGTCTTATGAGGAGAGGTGGAGCAGGTTGGGCCCTGTACCCATCGGAGTTTAGAAGAACGAGAGGCGGCCTTATTAAAACATATCAGATTCTGAGGTGGGGGGGGGACGTGACAGGGTAGATGCTGAGAGGATGTTTCCCCCTCTTGGGGGAGTCTAGAACTAGGGGTGGGGGGCATAGTTTCCGGACAAGGGGTTTCCCATTAAAGAGGGAGATGAGGAGGAATTTCTTCTCTCAGAGTCGTGAGTGTTTGGAATTCTCTCCCCCCAGAGAGCAGTGGAGGCCGGGTCACTGAGTATACTCACGGCTGAGTTAGACAGGTTTTCGGCTGACAAGGGGGTCAAGGGTTATGGGAGGGGGGGGGCGGTGAACAGACAGGAAAGTGGAGCGGGGTGCACAATGAGGTGAGCCAAGATCGCATTGAGAGGCGGAGCTTTCGAGGGGCCGAATGGCCTCCTCCTAATCCTACTGACCTTCTGATCCCCGAGGACAGGCGATTGAGGGGGTGACCTCATCGAGGGGTTCAAGGATGATTCAAGGATGCGATAGGGTCGATAGAGGGGAAATATTTTCTCTGGTCGGGGGGGAGGGGGGAGGGGAGTCTAGAACAAGGGGGAGGGGGGCAGAGGCTTCAAATTGGAGCCAATTCGGAGGGGGTGATATCAGGGAGCGTTTCTTCACACAAATAGGGGGGGAACTCTTGGAGGGCGGGAGGGATTCTACAGCCCCTCCCGCGGGGCTGTAAAATTTAGCCGGTCGTCCGAAAGCCCATTGGCATCGGTGGGACTGTAAAACCCCCACCAGCGTAAAATTCCGGCCCTGGCACTCTCCCCCTCCCCCTCCCGCTCCCCCTCCCCCTCCCCCACCACAAAGAGGTTGAGACTGGGAGGGAGCAGGGGGGTGGGGAGGGGGTGGGGGGGGCGGTCAAGACTGAGACAGGCGGAATTTCATTGAGGTCAAAGGGGATGAAGGGTGACGGGCGGGCGAGCTGTAGACCGGATGGAGTTTGAGGTACACAGAACCGCGCCCCTCCACGGTTGGGATGGCGCCGCAGGGCTGGAGGGGCCGAATGGCCTCCTCCGGTGCCGATTCCGGCGGCGGGGGGGGGGCCCCCTCTCCGCCGGATCGGGGGTTGAAACGGGCGCGGGATTCGGGTGGGGTCGTGACCCCCCCCCCGGCGACCCCGCCAAGCGACCCCGCCAAGCCACCCAACGCCCGCCTGCTCGGTTTGGATGGGATGGGGCGAGCGCCCCCCGCCCTGGGCTGGGTATATTCACTTCTCCCGATGTCGGGGGCCGAGACGGTGGCATTCAGCCTTTCCCGGAATTGGCACCCTCAAGGCCGGATCGAGAAATCCCGACGGGCGGACGTTATTCCTCCGAAAGGGCCTGGAGGATTATCGGAACGTGAAAGAGGTCAACGCGAATGGGTCGATTGCGCGTCATTGACCGCACGGGACCAGGTCACTCGGTCCATCGGCTCCGCGCCGGTGTTTCTGCTCCGCACAAGCCTCCTCCCTCATTATCTCACCCCGGCACCATATCCTCCTCTTCCTCCCTCATTATCTCACCCCATCACCATATCCCCCTCTTCCTCTCCTCCCTCGTTATCTCACCCCATCACCATATCCCCCTCTTCCTCTCCTCCCTCGTTATCTCACCCCATCACCATATCCCCCTCTTCCTCTCCTCCCTCGTTATCTCACCCCATCACCATATCCCCCTCTTCCTCTCCTCCCTCGTTATCTCACCCCATCACCATATCCTCCTCTTCCTCTCCTCCCTCATTATCTCACCCCTTCACCATATCCCCCTCTTCCTCTCTCGTTATCTCACCCCGTCACCATATCCTCCTCATCCTCTCCTCCCTCGTTATCTCACCCCGTCACCATATCCTCCTCTTCCTCCCTCCCTCATGTGTTCACCCAGCTTCCAATCCGCCCCCTTAAATACACCGATACTCTTCACCTCCCCGCGGGAGCGAATTCCACGCTTCCCCCCCCACCAACCACACACACTCTCTGGGCAAAGGAGTTTCTCCTGAATCGCACCTCCCTCCGATTAGCCGACTGTCTTATAATTACAGCCTCCCCACTGCAACAACCCCCCAGGTTCTGCTCACCCCAACATGCAGATTCATCAGTCCTTTTTCCTCTAGAGCAAAGCCTGTTGGTTCCTTCACCCTATTTCTGGCATCCACCTTGCAAAATTCAAACTGCACTTCCTCCGGGACTTCGGTATCTGTCTTGCGACATGGGGAAGGGAACTGGAGAGCAGCTGTGCTGTTTCGGGTCATCGGGAGGTAGCGGCAGGGAGCTGCCTTGGGGAGCTGGGGGATTGAAACATCAAGGATAACTCTTTGTTGGGGAATTTTAATAACGTGTCTCCCCCACCGCACACAGGACTCGCTCACGTGAACAAGGGCTGAGTAAAAAAAATGCTGCCAAAACACTTTTATTTAAATTTAATTTATGTCGGGAATTTACGAAAACCCCAAAAAGGCCGCCCGGTCGATTCGCCCGCCTGCCCGGCCGCCGGTAAGGTTGGACGGGTAGCGAAACATAGCCTTTAATTCATTGATCAATGGCCTTAATAGGCCTCTCAATTGTCGGCGGGCGTGCTGCGGACTCCTGTGCGCCCCCGCCGCCCACCGAAATATCGCGCGAGTGTGCAATGATGTAGGGACACTCGCCCGACGCCACCGCGCGCTATTTTATGACTGATCGGGTCGGGCGCGCGCCTTCACCCGCGGGGTTTAAAATCCCGCCCGCAGGGCGGCGTGAAATCCCACCCGTGGCGCTTAAAATGCCACCCTAACAAACTTTTTGTATGATTTTAACGTACTGTCCACCTTTTTCAATGTCATCCCTTTAGCATTAGCAGCTTGTAGTGTTTCCCGGTTTCTGCTTAACCGTCTCAGTGTAAATAAATCTGACTAGTTGTTTTAGCCTGTGCGCACTGGGCTCATGGTATGTTGTTTCCTGTCTTTTAAAGGAGAGAATAGGAGGGGATGGACATTCCCTGTGGTCTCTGATTATGAGATTAGAGGGCAAATGTTCTCTGATGCCACAACTCATTCACAAAAAGTATTAGACAGCGAGGCCTCAGTCCCTGCCAAGGCAACACTTCATATGCAAACTCCTTTTGTGCTGAGTCAAAGGCTGAATATAAATTCTGAATTACATCCAGGGACTCTGAAGGGGAAGCCCTGCAGTACTTACTGAAGAAAATCTGACAGCATCAATTCACGCACCAATTGCGTTCGCTTAGCACATTCGATATAGTAAAATATCCCAAGGAATTTCCCCGGAGTAATTATCGAACAGGATATTGACCCGGAGCCAGATAAGGAGATTCAAGGACAAGTGAAAAGACAGGGAGGTTTTAAGAGTAACTGGAAGAAGGAGAGGGTCAGGCAGAAATGGAGAGGTTTGGGGAGGGAATTCCAGAGCTCAGGACCCCCCAGGCAGCTGAAGGCACGGCTGCCAATGGTGGAGCGATGGGAATTGGGGGATGTGCAAAGACCAGAACTGCAGGAGCTCAGAGATCTCAGAGGGATGTAGTGGTAGGTTAGAGAGATAAGGAGGGTCGTAGGGCCTGGAGGAGATAGGGAGTGTTGTAGGGACTGGAGGAGGTTACAGTGATAGGGAGGGTTATAGGGGCTGGAGGAGGTTACAGTGATAGGGAGGGTTGTAGGGGCTGGAGGAGGTTACAGAGAGAGGGAGGGTTGTAGGGACTAGAGGAGGTTACAGAGACAGGGAGGGTTGTAACGGCTGGAGGAAGTTAGAGGGATAGGGAGGGGTGTAGGGGCTGGAGGAGGATACAGAGAGAGGGAGGGTTGCAGGGGCTGGAAGAGGTTACAGAGATAGGGAGGGTTGTAGGGGCTGGAGGAGGTTACAGAGATAGGGAGGGTTGTAGGGGCTGGAGGAGGTTACAGAGATAGGGAGGGTTGTAGGGGCTGGAGGAGGTTACAGAGACAAGGAGGGTTGTAGCGGCTGGAGGAGGTTACAGAGATAGGGAGGGTTGTAGGGGCTGGAGGAGGTTACAGAGATAGGGAGGGTTGTAGGGGCTGGAGGAGGTTACAGAGATAAGGAGGATTGTAGGGGCTGGAGGAGGTTACAGAGATAGGGAGGGTTGTAGGGGCTGGAGGAGGTTACAGAGATAGGGAGGGTTGTAGGGGCTGGAGGAGGTTACAGAGATAGGGAACGGGGTGTACTATGTCGAGGTGGGGTTTCACCACAAGGAGAGTTGTGAAATCGAGTTGTTTCCTGGATTGGGAAGCCGTGTCGGTCAGGGAGCAGCAGGAAGTGGATGGTTAATTTGTCTTGTCGGTGAACTAAGAGAGGGGCAGCAGGGATTTAGATTACCTGTACTCTGTTGTGTTTACAGCACAGAAACAGGTAATTCAACCCAACTAATCCAGACCAGTCTTTATGATTGCCATGAACCCACAACTAACGTCCTGAATCTCACTCAGGCAGTGAGCCCATTGACATTCACTTACATTCACATTTTGCAGGAGTTGAAGTTTCTAGTGGCTGGGAGGTGGAAGGACTGGCAGGAGATCTTTGGAATACAGAGATTCGAGGGCAGGAGAAACACAGATGGAAACAAACATTTTGCTTATATTGCACAAACAAATTCTGGTGCCCGAGAGTTTAAGTAAACCACGCCAGAGAATTCAGCCTTGAAATCCCAGCCAACACTCGTCGTGTGGGTACTGAGGGAGTGCTGCACTGTCAGAGGGTCAGTACTGAGGGAGTGCTGCACTGTCAGAGGGTCAGTACTGAGGGAGTGCTGCACTGTCAGAGGGTCAGTACTGAGGGAGTGCTGCACTGTCAGAGGGTCAGTACTGAGGGAGTGCTGCACTGTCAGAGGGTCAGTACTGAGGGAGTGCTGCACTGTCAGAGGGTCAGTACTGAGGGAGTGCTGCACTGTCAAAGGGTCAGTACTGAGGGAGTGCTGCACTGTCAGAGGGTCAGTACTGAGGGAGTGCTGCACTGTCAGAGGGTCAGTACTGAGGGAGTGCTGCACTGTCAGAGGGTCAGTACTGAGAGTCGTTGGAGTCAGAAGGTCCGGGCAGGAGTCGGGGTACTGGGGAGGTTATCGGAGGGTTGGGCGTGAATCAGAGGATTTGAGTGTGGAGCCAGGGGTTTGGAGGTG
>NW_027599226.1:0-29561 GCF_964194155.1 Cetorhinus maximus | reverse complement strand
GGTGTGGTTTCTGAGGGAGGGGTGGTTTTGGGGGGAAGGGGGTGGTTTTTGGGGGAGAGTTTGGTTTCTGAGTTAGGTTGTGTCTTTTGGGGCTGGGGGTGGTTTCTGGGGGAGTGTGTGGTTTCTGGGGATGGGCGTGGTTTCTGGGGGAGGGTGTGGTTTCTGGGGGTGAGTGGGGGTGGGGAGATGGGGAGAGATGGGGGTTGGGGTGGGGGTGAGTGGGGGTGGGGTGGGGGTGGAGATGGGGGTTGGGGTGGGGGTGAGTGGGGTTGGGGGGAGGGTGGGGGAGATGGGGAAGGATTTAGTTTTAAACACAGCGAGTTGTTGTGATCTGGAAGGCGCTGCCCGAAAGGGCGTCGGAAGCAGATTCAATCGGCATTTTCAAAAAGGGGAAATCGGATAAATGCTCGAAGGGGGAACGTTGACAGGGAGATGGAGGGAGGGAGGGGGAGGGATTAATTGGGTCGATCGCTCACAGGGCCGGCACGGGAAAGAGGGGCTGAATAGCCTCCACCGGAGCTGCACATCTTGCCGATACACAGAGTCGAGCGCAAGACTTTCGTTCTGATTCACCCGACAGATTTCTCACTTCCCCATTCACACAGCTCAACTGGTGTCCGCAGAGATTGAATAATAAATGGTGGCACAGTCACAGCCAACGATTGAATTTACTTCTTCATAACAGGCCTGGCACGAACAGATAGCGGACAGACACATGAGGTTACCTCCATAATAACACACCCCTCACCGTAACACTCTGATATACCCCACACCCCTCACTGTAACACTCTGATATACCCAACACCCCTCACTGTAACACTCTGATATACCCCACACCCCTCACTGTAACACTCTGATATATCCCACACCCCTCACTGTAACACTCTGATATATCCCACACCCCTCACTGTAACACTCTGATATATCCCACACCCCTCACTGTAACACTCTGATGTACCCCACACCCCTCACTGTAAAACTCTGATATACCCCACACGCCTCACTGCAACACTCTGATATATCCCACACCCCTCACTGTAACACTCTGATATATACCACAACCCTCACTGTAACACTCTGATATATCCCTCACCCCTCACTGTAACACTCTGATATATACCACAACATTCACTGTAACACTCTGATATACCCCACACGCCTCACTGTAACACTCTGATATATCCCACACCCCTCACTGTAACACTCTGATATATACCACAACCTTCACTGTAACACTCTGATATACCCCACACCCCTCACTGTAACACTCTGATATATCCCACACCCCTCACTGTAACACTCTGATATATACCACAACCTTCACTGTAACACTCTGATATATCCCACACCCCTCACTGAAACACTCTGATATACCCGACACCCCTCACTGTAACACTCTGATATATCCCACACCACTCACTGTAACACTCTGATATATCCCACACCCCTCACTGTAACACTCTGATATATCCCACACCCCTCACTGTAACACTCTGATATATCCCACACCCCTCACTGTAACACTCTGATATACCCCACACCCCTCACTGTAACACTCTGATATACCCACACCCCTCACTGTGACACTCTGATATACCCCACACCCCTCACTGTAACACTCTGATATACCCCACACCCCTCACTGTAACACTCTGATATACCCCACACCACTCACTGTAACACTCTGATATACCCCACACCCCTCACTGTAACACTCTGATATACCCCACACCCCTCACTGTAACACTTTGATATACCCTGCACCCCTCACTGTAACACTATGATATTCCCCACACGCCTCACTGTAACACTCAGATATACCCCACGCCCCTCACTGTAACACTCTGATATACCCCACACCCCTCACTGTAACACTCTGATATACCCCACACCCCTCACTGTAACACCCTGATATACCCCACACCCCTCACTGTAACACTCTGATATACGCCATACCCCTCCCTGTAACACTCTGAAATACCCCATACACCTCACTGTAACACTCTGAAATACCCCACACCCCTCACTGCAACACTCTGATATACCCCACACCCTTCACTGTAACAATCTGATATATCCCACACCCCTCACTGTAACACACTGATATATCCCACACCCCTCACTGTAACACTCTGATATACCCCACGCCCTTCACTGTAACACTCTGATATACCCCACACCCCTCACTGTAACACTCTGATATATCCCACACCCCTCACTGTAACACTCTGAAATACCCCACGAACTTCACTGTAACAATCTGATATACCCCACATCCCTCACTGCAACACTATGATATACCCCACACAAATCACTGTAACACTCTGATATACACCACGCCCTTCACTGTAACAATCTGATATACCCCACACCCCTCACTGCAACACTATGATATACCCCACACCCCTCACTGTAACAGACTGATATACCACACACCCCTCACAGTAACACTCTGATATATCCCACACCCCTCACTGTAACACTCTGATATACCCCACACCCCTCACTGAAACACTCTGATATACACTGCACGCCTCACTGTAACTCTCTGATATACCCCACACCCCTCACTGTAAAACACTGATATAGCCCACACCACTCACTGTAACAGAATGATATACCACACACCTCTCACTGTAACAATCTGATATAACACACACCCCTCACTATAACACACTGATATACCCCACAACCCTGACTGTAATACTCTTATATATCCCACACCCCTCACTGTAACACTCTGATATACCCCACACCCCTCACTGTAACACTCTGATATACCCCACAACCCTCACTGTAACACTCTGATATATCCCACACCCCTCACTGTAACAATCTGATATATCCCACACCCCTCACTGTAACACTCTGATATACCCCACACCCCTCACTGTAACACTCTGATATATCCCACACCCCTCACTGTAACACTCTGAGATATCCCACACCCCTCACTGTAAGACTCTGATATATCCCACACCTCTCACTGTAACACTCTGATATACCCCACACCCCTCACTGTAACACTCTGATATATCCCACAGCCCTCACTGTAACACTCTGATATATCCCAAGCCCCTCACTGCAGCAATCTGATATATCCCACACCCCTCACTGTAACACTCTGATATATCCCACACCCCTCACTGTAACACTCTGATATATCCCACACCCCTCAGTGTAACACTCTGATATACCCCACACCCCTCACTGCAGAACTCTGATATATCCCACACCCCTCACTGTAACACTCTGATATATCCCACACCCCTCACTGTAACACTCTGATATATCCCACACCCCTCACTGTAACACTCTGATATACCCCTCACCCCTCACTGCAACACTCTGATATATCCCACACACCTCACTTTAACACTCTGATGCAACCCACACCCATCACTGTAACACTCTGATATACCCCACACCCCTCACTGTAACACTGTGATATACCCCTCACCCCTCACTGAAACACTCTGATATACCCCTCACCCCTCACTGTAACACTCCGATATATCCAACACACCTCACTGTAACACTCTGATATACCTCACACCCCTCACTGTAACACGCTGATATATCCCACACCCCTCACTGTAACACTCTGATATACCCCACACCCCTCACTGTAACACTCTGATATACCCCACATTCCTCACTGTAACACTCTGATATATCCCACACCCCTCAATGTAACTCTCTGATATAGCCCACACCCCTCACTGTAACTCTCTGATATATCCCACGCCCTCACTGTAAGACTCTGATATACCCCACACCCCTCACTGTAACAGTCTGATATAACCCACACCCCTCACTGTAACACTCTGATATACCCCACACCCCTCACTGTAACACTCTGATATATCCCACACTTGTCAGTGTAGCACTCTGATATACCCCACACCCCTCAATGTAACACTCTGATATACCCCACACACCTCACTGTAACACCCTGATATACCCCACACCCCTCACTGTAACACTCTGATAAAACCCACACCCCTCACTGTAACACTCTGATAAATCCCACACCCCACACTGTAACACACTGATATACCCCACACCCCTCACTGTAACACTCTGATATACCCCACACCCCTCACTGTAACACCCCGATATACCCCACACCCCTCACTGTAACACTCTGATATACCCCACACCCCTCACTGTAACACTCTGATGTACCCCACACCCCTCACTCTAACAGTCTGATATACCACACACCCCTCACTGTAACACGCTGATATACCCCACACCCCTCACTGTAACAGTCTGATATATCCCACACCCCTCACTGTAACACTCTGATATACCCCACACCCCTCACTGCAACACTCTGATATACCCCACACCCCTCACTGTAACACTCTGATATATCCCACACCCCTCACTGCAACACTCTGATATACCCCACACCCCTCACTGTAAGACTCTGATATATCCCACACCCCTCACTGCAACACTCTGATATACCCCACACCCCTCACTGTAACACTCTGATATACCCCACACCACTCACTGTAACACACTGATATACCCAACACCCCTCACTGAAACACTCTGATATACCCCACACCCCTCACTGTAACACTCTGATATAGCCCACACCCCTCACTGTAACACTCTGTTATACCCCACACCCCTCACTGTAACACTCTGATATATCCCACACTCGTCACTGTAACACTCTGATATACCTCACTCCCCTCACTGTAACACCCCGATATACACCACACCCCTCACTGTAACACTCTGATATACCCAACACCCCTCACTGTAACACACTGATATAACCCACACCCCTCACTGTAACACTCTGATATACCCCTCGCCCCTCACTGTAACACTCTGATATACCCCTCACTGTAACACTCTGATATACCCCACACCCCTCACTGTAACACTCTGATATATCCCACACACCTCACTGTAACACTCTGATATATCCCACACCCCTCACTGTAACACTCTGATATACCCCTCGTCCCTCACTGTAACACTCTGATATACCCCACACCCCTCACTGTAACACTCTGATATACCGCACACCCCTCACTGTAACACTCTGATATACCCCACACCCCTCACTGTAACACTCTGATATACCCCACACCCCTCACTGTAACACTCTGATATATCCCACACACATCACTTTAACACTCTGATATATCCCACACCCATCACTGATACACTCTGATATACCCCTCACCCCTCACTGTAACACTCTGATATACCCCACACCCCTCTCTGTGACACTCTGATGTACCCCTCACCCCTCACTGTAACACTCTGATATACCCCTCACCCCAAACTGTAACACTCCAATATATCCCACACCCCTCACTGTAAATCTCTGATAGATCCCACGCCCTCACTGTAACACTCTGATATACCCCACACCCCTCACTGTAACACTCTGATATAAGCCACACCCCTCACTGTAACACTCTGATATACCCCACACCCCTCACAGTAACATTCTGAAATATCCCACACCCCTCACTGTAACACTCTGATATACCCCACACCCCTCACTGTAACACAATGATATACCCCACACCCCTCACAGTAACACTCTGATATACCCCACACCCCTCACTGTAACACTCTGATATGCCCCAAACCCCTACTGTAGCACTGATATACCCTGCACCCCTCACTGTAACACTCTGATATACCCCTCGTCCCTCACTGTAACACTCTGATATACCCCACACCCCTCACTGTAACACTCTGATATATCCCACACACCTCACTTTAACACTCTGATATATCCCACACCCATCACTGATACAATCTGATATACCCCTCACCCCTCACTGTAACACTCTGATATACCCCACACCCCTCTCTGTAACACTCTGATGTACCCCTCACCCCTCACTGTAACACTCTGATATACCCCTCACCCCAAACTGTAACACTCCAATATATCCCACACCCCTCACTGTAACAGTCTGATATATCTCACGCCCTCACTGTAACACTCTGATATACCCCACACCCCTCACTGTAAATCTCTGATATATCCCACGCCCTCACTGTAACACTCTGATATACCCCACAACCCTCACTGTAACACTCTGATATAGTCCACACCCCTCACTGTAACACTCTGATATACCCCACACCGCTCACAGTAACACTCTGAAATATCCCACACCCCTCACTGTAACACTGTGATATACCCAACACCCCTCACTGTAACACTATGATATACCCCACAACCCTCACTGTAACACTCTGATATACCCCAAACCCCTCACTGTAACACTCTGATATACCCCACACCCCTCACTGTGACACTCTGATATACCCCACAAAACTCACTGTAACACTCTGATATACCCCACGCCCCTCACTGTAACACTCTGATATACCCCACACCCCGACTGTAGCACTGATATATCCCACACCCCTCACTGTAACACTCTGATATATCCCACACCCCACACTGCAGAACTCTGATATATCCCACACCCCTCACTGTAACACTCTGATATACCCCACACCCCTCACTGTAACACTCTGATATACACCACACCCCTCACTGTAACACTCTGATATACCCCACACCCCTCACTGTAACACTCTGATATACCCCACACCCGTCACTGCAACACTCTGATATACCCCACACCACTCACTGTAACACTCTGATATATCCCACACCCCTCACTGTAACACTCTGATATACCCACACCCCTCACTGTAACACTCAGATATAACCCACACCCCTCACTGTAACAATCTGATATACCCCACACCCCTCACTATAACACTCTGTTAAACACCACACCCCTCACTGTAACACTCTGATATATCCCACACTCTTCACTGTAACACTCTGATATACCCCACACACCTCACTGTAGCACCCCGATATACACCACACCCCTCACTGTAACACTCTGATATATCCCACACACCTCACTGTAACACTCTGATATACCCCTCGCCCCTCACTGTAACACTCTGATATACCCCTCACCCCTCACTGTAACACTCTGATATACCCCACACCCATCACTGCAACACTCTGATATATCCCACACACCTCACTTTAACACTCTGATGCACCCCACACCCATCACTGTAACACTCTTATATACCCCTCACCCCTCACTGTAACACTCTGATATACCCCACAACCCTCACTGTAATACTGGGATATACCCCACACCCCTCACTGTAACACTCTGATATACCCCTCACCCCCCACTGTAACACTCCGATATATCCCACACACCTCATTGTAACACTCTGATATACACCACACCCCTCACTGTAACACGCTGATATATCCCACAACCCTCACTGTAACACTCTGATATACCCCACACCCATCACTGTAACACTCTGATATACACCACATCCCTCACTGTAACACTCTGATATATCCCACACCCCTCACTGTAACTCTCTGATATAGCCCACACCCCTCACTATAACTCTCTGATATATCCCACGCCCTCACTGTAAGACTCTGATATATCCCACACCCCTCACTGTAACAGTCTGATATAACCCACACCCCTCACTGTAACACTCTGATATACCCCACACCCCTCACTGTAACACTCTGATATATCCCACACTTGTCAGTGTAGCACTCTGATATATCCCACACCCCTCACTGTAACACTCTGATATGCCCCACACCCCTCACTGTAACACCCTGATATACCCCACACCCCTCACTGTAACACTCTGATATAACCCACACCCCTCACTGTAACACTCTGATATATCCCTCACACCTCACTGTAACACTCTGATATACACCACACCCCTCACTGTAACACTCTGATATACCCCACACCCCTCACTGTAACACTCTGATATACCCCACACCCCTCACTGTAACACCCTGATATATCCCACACCCCTCACTGTAACACTCTGATATAACCCACACCCCTCACTGTAACACTCTGATATATCCCTCACACCTCACTGTAACACTCTGATATAACCCACACCCCTCACTTTAACACTCTGATATAACCATCTCCCCTCACTGTAACACCCCGATATTCCCCACACGCCTCACTGTAACACTCTGATGTACTCCACACCCCTCACTCTAACATTATGATATCCCCCACACCCCTCACTCTAACACTCTGATATATCCCACTCCACTCACTGTAACACTCTGATATATCCCACACCCCTCACTGTAACACTCTGATATACCCCACACCCCTCACTGTAACACTCTGATATATCCCACACTCTTCACTGTAAAACTCTGATATACCCCACACCCCTCACTGTAACATAGATATAACCCACACCCCTCACTGTAACACTCTGATATACCCCACACTCCTCACTGTAACAATCTGATATATCCCACACCCCTCATTGTAACAGTCTGATATACCCCACACCCCTCACTTTAACACTCTGATATACCCCACACCCCTCACTGTAACATTGATATAACCCACACCCCTCACTGTAACACTCTGATATACCCCACACCCCTCACTGTAACATTCTGATATATCCCACACTCATCATTGTAACACTCTGATATACACCACACCCCTCATTGTAACACTCTGATATACCCCACACCCCTCACAGTAACACTCTGATATATCGTAACACTCTGATATATCCCACACCCCTCACTGTAACACTCTGATATACCCCACACCCCTCACTGTAACAAGTTGATATACCCCGCACCCCTCACTGCAGAACTCTGATATATCCCACACCCCTCACTGTAACACTCTCATATATCCCACACCCCTCACTGTGACACTCTGATATACCCCACACCCCTCACTGTAACACTCTGATATACGCCACACCCCTCACTGTAACACTCTGATATACCCCACACCCCTCACTGTAACACTCTGACATGCCCCACACCCCTCACTGTAACACTCTGATATACCCCACACCACTCATTGTAACACTCTGATATACCCCACACCCCACACTGTAACAGTCGGATATACCCCACACCCCTCACTGTAACACTCTGATATACCCCACACACCTCACTGTAACACTCTGATATACCCCACACCCCTCACTGCAACACTCTGATATACCCCACACCCCTCACTGTAACACTCTGAAATATCCCACACCCCATAATGTAACACTCTGATATATCCCACAGCCCTCACTGTAACACTATGATATATCCCACACCCCTCACTGTAACACTCTGATATATCCCACACCCTTCACTGTAACACTCTGATATATCCCACTCCCCTCACTGTAACACTCTGATATATCCCACACACCTCACTGTAACACTCTGATATATCCCACAACCCTCATTGTAACACTCTGATATATCCCACAGCCCTCACTGTAACACACTGATATACCCCACACCCATCACTGTTACACCCTGATATACCCCTCACCCCTCACTGTAAAACTCTGATATACCCCAAACCCCTCACTGCAACACTCTGATATACCCCTCGCACCTTACTGTAACACTCTGATCTCCCCCTCGCCCCTCACTGTAACACTCTGATATACCCCACACCCCTCACTGTAACACTCCGATATATCCCACACACCTCACTGTAACACTCTGATATACCCCACACCCCTCACTGTAACACTCTGATATATCCCACACCCCTCACTGTAACACTCTGATATATCCGACAGCCTCAATGTAACACTCTGATATACCCCACACCCCTCACTGTAACACTCTGATATACCCCACACCCCTCACTGTAACACTCTGATATATCCCACACCCCTAACTGTAACACTCTGATAAACACCACACCCCTCACTGTAACACTCTGATATATCCCACACCACTCACTGTTACACTCTGATATACCCCACACCACTCACTGTAACACTCTAATATACCCCACACCCCTCACTGTAACACTCTGATATATCCCACACCCCTCACTGTAACACTCTTATATACCCCACACCCCTCACTGTAACACTCTGATATATCCCACACCCCTCACTGTAACACTCTGATATATCCCACACCCCTCACTGTAACACTCTGATATACCCCACACCCCTCACTGTAACACTCTGATATTCCCCACACCCCTCACTGTAACACTCTGATATACCCCACACCCCTCACTGTAACACTCTGATATACCCCACACCCCTCACTGTAACACTCTGATATACACCACACCCCTCACTGTTACACTCTGATATACCTCACTCCCCTCACTGTAACACTCAGATATACCCCACAACCCTCACTGTAACACTCTGATATACACCACACCCCTCACTGTAACACTCTGATATACCCCAAACCACTCACTGTAACACTCTGATATATCCTACACCCATCACTGAAACACTCTGATATACACCACACCCCTACTGTAACATTCTGAGAAATCCCACACTCGTAAATGTAACACTGATATACCCCACACCCCTCACTGCAGCACTCTGATATATCCCACACCCCTCACTGTAACACTCTGATATATCCCACACCCCTCACTGTAACACTCTGATATATCCCAAACCGCTCACTGTAACACTCTGATATATCACACAGCACTCACTGTAACACTCTGATATATCCCACACCCCTCACTGTAACACTCTGATATATCCCACAAACCTCACTGTAACACTCTGATATACCCCACACCACTCACTGTAACACTCTGATATATCCCACACCCCTCACTGTAACACTCTGATATATCCCACACCCCTCACTGTTACACTCTGTTATATCCCACACCCCTCACTGTAACACTCTGATATACTCCACACCCCTCACTGTAACACTCTGATATACCACACAACCCTCACTGCAGCACTCTGATATATCCCACACCCCTCACTGTAACACTCTGATATATCCCACAACACTCAATGTTACACTCAGATATATCCCAAACAGCTCACTGTAACACTCTGATATACCCCACACCCCTCACTGTAACACTCTGATATTCCTCACACCCCTCACTGTAAGACTCTGATATACCACACTCCCCTCACTGTAACACTCTGATATACCCCACACCCCACACTGTAACACTCTGATATACCCCACACCCCTCACTGTAATACTCTGATTTACCCCACACCCCTCACTGTAACACTCTGATATATCCAACACCCCTCACTGTAACACTCTGATATACCCCACACCCCACACTGTAACACTCTGATATACCCCACACCCCTCACAGTAACACTCTGATATATCACAAACCCCTCACTGTAACACTCTGATATATCCCACAGGCCTCACTGTAACACTCTGATATATCCCACACCCCTCACTGTAACAGTCGGATATACCCCACACCCCTCACTGTAACACTGTGATATACCCCACACCCCTCACTGTAACACTCTGATATACCGCACACCCCTCACTGCAGCACTCTGATATACCCTACACACCTCACTGTAACACTCTGATATACCGCACACCCCTCACTGTAACACTCTGATATACCCCACACCCCTCACAGTAACACTCTGATATACCCCACACCCCTCACTGTAACATTCTGATATACAACTCGTCCCTCACTGTATCACTCTGATATAGCCCTCACCCCTCACTGTAACACTCTGATAAACCCACACCGCTCACTGTAACACTCTGATATATCCCACACACCTCACTGTAACACTCTGATATACCCCACACCCATCACTGTTACACTCTGATATACCCCCCACCTCTCATTGAAACACTCTGATATACCCCACACCCCTCTCTGTAACACTCTGATATACCCCTCACCCATCACTGTAACACTCTGATATACCCCACACCCCTCACTGTAACACTCTGATATACCCCACACCCCTCACTGTAACACTCTGATTTACAGCACACCCCTCACTGTAACACTTTGATATACCCCACACCCCTCACTGTAACACTCTGATATACCCCACACCCCTCACTGTAACACTCTGATATACCCCACACCCCTCACTGTAACACTCTGATATACCCCACACCCCTCACTGTAACACTCTGATATATCCCACACCCCTCACTGTAACACTCTGATATATCCCACACCCCTCACTGTAACACTCTGATATATCCCACAGCCCTCACTGTAACACTCTGAAATATCCCACACCCCACAATGTAACACTCTGATATATCCCACAGCCCTCAGTGTAACACTCTGATATATCCCACACCCCTCACTGTAACACTCTGATATACCCCACACCCCTCACTGTAACACTCTGATATATCCCACACCCTTCACTGTAACACTCTGATATATCCCACACCCCTCACTGTAACACTCTGATATATCCCACACCCTTCACTGTAACACTCTGATACATCGCACACCCCTCACTGTAACACTCTGATATATCCCACACACCTCACTGTAACACTCTGATATATCCCACAACCCTCAATGTAACACTCTGATATATCCCACAGCCCTCACTGTAACACTCTGATATACCCCACACCCATCACTGTTACACCCTGATATACCTCTCACCCCTCACTGTAACACTCTGATATACCACACACCACTCAATGTAACACTCTGATATACCCTTCGCAGCTTACTGTAACACTCTGATCTACCCCTCGCCCCTCACTGTAACACTCTGATATAGCTCTCACCCCTCACTGTAACACTATGATATACCCCACACCCCTCACTGTAACACTCCGATATATCCCACACACCTCACTGTAACACTCTGATATACCCCACACCCCTCACTGTAACACTCTGATATATCCCACACCCCTCACTGTAACACATTGATATATCCCACAGCCTCACTGTAACACTCTGATATACCCCACACCCCTCACTGTAACACTCTGATATACCCCACACCCCTCACTGTAACACTCTGATATACCCCACACCCCTCACTGTAACACTCTGATATATCCCACACCCCTCACTGTAACACTCTGATAAACACCACACCCCTCACTCTAACACTCTGATATATCCCACACCACTCACTGTAACACTCTGATATACCCCACAACCCTCACAGTAACACTCTGATATACCCCACACCCCTCACTGTAACACTCTGATATATCCCACACCCCTCACTGTAACACTCTGATATACCCCACACCCCGCATTGTAACACTCTGATATATCCCACACCCCTCACTGTAACACTCTGATATACCCCACACCCCTCACTGTAACACTCTGATATATCCCACACCCCTCAATGTAACACTCTGATATACCCCACACCCCTCACTGTAACACTCTGATATACCCCACAATCCTCACTGTAACACTCTGATATATCCCAGATCCCTCACTGCAACACTCTGATATATCCCACACCCCTCACTGTAACACTCTGATATACCCCACTCCCCTCACTGTAACACTCTGATATACCCCACGCCCCTCACTGTAACACTCTGATATACACCACACCCCTCACTTTAACACTCTGATATACCCCACACCCCTCACTGTAACACTCTGATATACCCCAAACAACTCACTGTAACACTCTGATATATCCCACACCCATCACTGAAACACTCTGATATACTCCCCACCCCTCACTGTAACATTCTGAGAAATCCCACACTCGTAACTGTAACACTGATATACCCCACATCCCTCACTGCAGCACTCTGATATATCCCACACCCCTCACTGTAACACTCTGATATATCCCACACCCCTCACTGTAACACTCTGATATATCCCACACCCCTCACTGTAAAACTCTGATATATCCCACAAACTTCACTGTAACACTCTGATATACCCCACACCCCTCACCGTAACACTCTGATATACACCACACCCCTCACTGTAACACTGATATAACCCACACCCCTCACTGCAGCACTCTGATATATCCCACACACCTCACGGTAACACTCTGATATATCCCACACCCCTCACTGTAACACTCTGATATATCCCACACCCCTCACTGTAACACTCTGATATATCCCACACCCCTCACTGTAACACTCTGATATATCCCACACCCCTCACTGTAACACTCTGATATACCCCACACCACTCACTGCAGCACTCTGATATATTGCACACCACTCACTCTAACACTCTGATATATCCCACACCCCTCACTGTAACACTCTGATAAACCCCATACCCCTCACTGTAACACGCTGATATATCCCACACCCCTCACTGTAACACTCTGATATACCCCACATCCCTCACTGTAACACTCTGATATACCCCACACCCCTCACTGTAACACTCTGATATACCCCACACCCCTCACTGTAACACTCTGATATATCCCACAGTTGTCACTGTAGCACTCTGATATGCCCCACACCCCTCACTGTAACACTCTGATATACACCACACCCCTCACTGTAACAATCTGATATACCACACATCCCTCACTGTAACACTCTGATATACCCCACACCCCTCACTGTAACACTCTGATATACCCCACGCCCCTCACTGTAACACTCTGATATACCCCACACCTCTACTGTAGCACTGATATATCCTGCACCCCTCACTGTAACACTCTGATATACTCCACAGCCCTCACTGTAACACTCTGATATACCCCACACCCCTCACTGTAACACCCTGATATACCCCACAACCCTCACTGTAACACTCTGATATAACCCACACCCCTCACTGTAACACTCTGATATATCCAACACCCCTCACTGTAACACTCTGATATACCCCACACCCCTCACTGTAACACTCGGATATACCCCACACGCCTCACTGTGACACCCCGATATACCCCACACCCCTCACTGTAACACTCTGATATATCCCACACCCCTCACTATAACACTCTGATATATCCCACACCCCTCACTGTAACACACTGATATACCCCACACCCCTGACTGTAACACTCTGATGTACCCCACACCCCTCACTGTAACACTCTGATATATCCCACACCACTCAGTGTAACACTATGATATATCCCACCCCCCTCACTGTAACACTCTGATATATCCCACACCCCTCACTGTAACATAGATATAACCCACACCCCTCACTGTAACACTCTGATATACCCCACACTCCTCACTGTAACACTCTGATATAACTCACACCCCTCACTGTAACACTCTGATATATCCATCACCCCTCACTGTAACACTCTGATATACACCACACCCCTCATTGTAACACTCTGATATACCCCACACCCCTCACTGTAACACTCGGATATATCCCACACCCCTCACTGTAACAGTCTGATATACCCCACACCCCTCACTGTAACACTCTGATACACCAAACCCCTCACTGTAACACTCTGTTATATCCCACATCCGTCACTGTAACACTCTGATATACGCCACACCCCTCACTGTAACAAAGATATAACCCACACCCCTCACTGTAACACTCTGATATACCCCACACCCCTCACTGGAACACTCTGATAATCCCCGCACCGCTCACGGTAACACTCTGATATACCCCACACCCCTCACTGTAACACTCTGATATATCCCACACCCCTCACGGTAGCACTCTGATATACCCCACACCCCTCACTGTAACACTCTGATATATCCCACACCCCTCACTGTAACACTCTGATATACCCCACACCCCTCACTGTAACACTCTGATATACCCCACACCCCTCACTGTAACACTCTGATATACCCCACACCCCTCACTGTAACTCTCTGATATACCCCACACCCCTTACTGTCAAGCTCTGATATATCCCACACCCCTCACTGTAACACTCTGATATACCCTACACCCCTCACTGTAACACTCTGATATACCCCAAACCCTTCACTGTAACACTCTGATATATCCCACACCCCTCACTGAAACACTCTGATATACCCCACACCCCTCACTGTAACACTCTGATATACCCCACACCCCTCACTGTAACACTCTGATATACCCCACACCCCTCACTGTAACACTCTGATATATCCCACACCCATCACTGTAACACTCTGATATACTCCACACCCCTCACTGTAACATTCTGAGAAATCCCACACTCGTAACTGTGACACTGATATACCCCACATCCCTCACTGCAGCACTCTGATATACCCCACACCCCTCACTGCAGCACTCTGTTATATCCCACACCCCTCACTGTAATACTCTGATATATCCCACACCCCTCACTGTAACACTCTGATATATTCCACACCCCTCACTGTAACACTCTGATATATCCCACACCCCTCACTGTAACACTCTGATATATCCCACAACCCTCACTGTAACACTCTGATATATCCCACACCCCTCACTGTAACACTCTGATATACCCCACACCCCTCACTGTAACACTCTGATATACCCCACACCCCTCACTGTAACACTCTGATATACCCCACACCCCTCACTGTAACACCCTGATATACCCCACAACCCTCACTGTAACACTCTGATATAACCCACACCCCTCACTGTAACACTCTGATATATCCAACACCCCTCACTGTAACACTCTGATATACCCCACACCCCTCACTGTAACACTCGGATATACCCCACACGCCTCACTGTGACACCCCGATATACCCCACACCCCTCACTGTAACACTCTGATATATCCCACACCCCTCACTATAACACTCTGATATATCCCACACCCCTCACTGTAACACACTGATATACCCCACACCCCTGACTGTAACACTCTGATGTACCCCACACCCCTCACTGTAACACTCTGATATATCCCACACCACTCAGTGTAACACTATGATATATCCCACCCCCCTCACTGTAACACTCTGATATATCCCACACCCCTCACTGTAACATAGATATAACCCACACCCCTCACTGTAACACTCTGATATACCCCACACTCCTCACTGTAACACTCTGATATAACTCACACCCCTCACTGTAACACTCTGATATATCCATCACCCCTCACTGTAACACTCTGATATACACCACACCCCTCATTGTAACACTCTGATATACCCCACACCCCTCACTGTAACACTCGGATATATCCCACACCCCTCACTGTAACAGTCTGATATACCCCACACCCCTCACTGTAACACTCTGATACACCAAACCCCTCACTGTAACACTCTGTTATATCCCACATCCCTCACTGTAACACTCTGATATACGCCACACCCCTCACTGTAACAAAGATATAACCCACACCCCTCACTGTAACACTCTGATATACCCCACACCCCTCACTGGAACACTCTGATAATCCCCGCACCGCTCACGGTAACACTCTGATATACCCCACACCCCTCACTGTAACACTCTGATATATCCCACACCCCTCACGGTAGCACTCTGATATACCCCACACCCCTCACTGTAACACTCTGATATATCCCACACCCCTCACTGTAACACTCTGATATACCCCACACCCCTCACTGTAACACTCTGATATACCCCACACCCCTCACTGTAACACTCTGATATACCCCACACCCCTCACTGTAACTCTCTGATATACCCCACACCCCTTACTGTCAAGCTCTGATATATCCCACACCCCTCACTGTAACACTCTGATATACCCTACACCCCTCACTGTAACACTCTGATATACCCCAAACCCTTCACTGTAACACTCTGATATATCCCACACCCCTCACTGAAACACTCTGATATACCCCACACCCCTCACTGTAACACTCTGATATACCCCACACCCCTCACTGTAACACTCTGATATACCCCACACCCCTCACTGTAACACTCTGATATATCCCACACCCATCACTGTAACACTCTGATATACTCCACACCCCTCACTGTAACATTCTGAGAAATCCCACACTCGTAACTGTGACACTGATATACCCCACATCCCTCACTGCAGCACTCTGATATACCCCACACCCCTCACTGCAGCACTCTGTTATATCCCACACCCCTCACTGTAATACTCTGATATATCCCACACCCCTCACTGTAACACTCTGATATATTCCACACCCCTCACTGTAACACTCTGATATATCCCACACCCCTCACTGTAACACTCTGATATATCCCACAACCCTCACTGTAACACTCTGATATATCCCACACCCCTCACTGTAACACTCTGATATATCCCACACCCCTCACTGTAACACTCTGATATATCCCACACCCCTCACTGTAACACTCTGACATATCACACAACCGTCACTGTAACTCTCTGATATATCCCACACACCTCTCTGTAACACTCTGATATACCCCACACCCCTCACTGTAACACTCTGATATATCCCACACACCACACTGTAACACTCTGATATATCCCACACTCCTCACTGTAACACTCTGATATACCCCACACCCCTCACTGTAACACTCTGATATATCCCACACCCCTCACTGTAACTCTCTGATATATCCCACACACCTCTCTGTAACACTCTGATATACCCCACACCCCTCAATGTAACACTCTGATATACCCCGCACCCCTCACAGCAGCACTCTGATATATCCCACACCCCTCACTGTAACACTCTGATATATCCGACACCCCTCACTGTTACACTCTGTTATATCCCACACCCCTCACTATAACACTCTGATATATCCCACACCCCTCACTGTAACACTCTGATATACCCCACACCCCTCACTGCAGCACTCTGATATATCCCACACCCCTCACTGTAACACTCTGATATATCCCACACCCCTCACTGTAACACTCTGATATACCCCACACCCCTCACTGTAACACTCTGATATACCCCTCACCCCTCAATGTAACACTCTGATATACCCCACACCCCTCACTGTAACACTCTGATATACCCCTCGCACCTCACTGTAATACTCTGATATACCCCTCGCCCCTCACTGTAACACTTTGATATAGCCCTCACCACTCACTGTAGCACTCTGATATAGCCCTCACCCCTCACTGTAACACTCTGATATATCCCACACCCCTCACTGTAACACCCTGATTTGCCCACACCCCTCACTGTAACACTCCGATATATCCCACACACCTCACTGTAACACTCTGATATACCCCACACCCCTCACTGTAACACTCTGATATATCCCACACCCCTCACTGTAACTCTCTGATATACCCCACACCCCTCACTGTAACACTCCGATATATCCCACACCCCTCACTGTAACACTCTGATATACCCCACACCCCTCACTGTAACACTGATGTACCCCACACCCCTCACTGCAGCACTCTGATATATCCCACACATCTCACTGTAACATTCTGATATATCCCACACCCCTCACTGTAACACTCTGATATATCCCACACCCCTCACTGTAACACTCTGATAAACACCACTCCCCTCATTGTAACAGTCTGATATACCCCACACCCCTCACTGTAACAATCTGATATACCCCACACCCCTACTGTAGCACTGATATACCCTGCAGCCCTCACTGTAACACTCTGATATACCCCACACCCCTCACTGTAACACTCTGATATACCCCACACCCCTCACTCTAACACCCTGATATACCCCACACACCTTACTGTAACACTCTGATATAACCCACACCACTCACTGTAACACTCTGATATATCCCACACCGCTCACTGCAACACTCTGATATACCCCACACCCCTCACTGTAACACTCTGTTATACCCCACACCCCTCACTGTAACACTCTGATATACCCCACACCCCTCACTGTAACACTCTGATGTACCCCACAATCCTCACTTTAACAGTCGGATATACCCAACATCCCTCACTGTAACACTCTGATATACACCACACCCCTCACTGTAACACTCTGATATACCCCACACCCCTCACTGTAACACTGATATACCCGACACCCCTCACTGCAGCACTCTGATATATCCCACACACCTCACTGTAACACTCTGATATATCCCACACCCCTCACTGTAACACTCTGATATATCCCACACCCCCCACTGTAACACTCCGATATATCCCACACCCCTCACTGTAACACTCTGATATATCCCACACCCCTCACTGTAACACTCTGATATATCCCACACCCCTCACTGTAACACTCTAATATATCCCACACCCCTCACTGTATCACTCTGATATATCCCACACCGCTCACTGTAACACTCTGATATATCCCACACCCCTTACTGTAATACTCTGATATATCCCACACTCCTCACTGTAACACTCTGATATATCCCACACCAATCACTGTTACACTCTGATATATCCCACACTGCTCACTGTAACACTCTGATATATCCCACACCCCTTACTGTAATACTCTGATATATCCCACACTCCTCACTGTAACACTCTGATATATCCCACACCAATCACTGTTACACTCTGATATATCCCACACCCCTCACTGTAACACTCTGATATACCCCACACCCCTCACTGTAACACTCTGATATACCCCACACCCCTCACTGTAACACTCTGATATACACCGCACCCCTCACTGCAGCACTCTGATATACCCCACACCCCTTACTGTAACACTCTGAAATAGACCGCACCTCTCACTGCAGCACTCTGATATACCCCTCACCCCTCACTGTAACACTCTGATAGAGCCCACACCCCTCACTGTAACACTCTGATATACCCCTCGCCCCTCACTGTAACACTCTGATATACCCCTCGCCCCTCACTGTAACACTCTGATATAGCCCTCACCACTCACTGTAGCACTCTGATATAGCCCTCACCCCTCACTGTAACACTCTGATATACCCCACACCCCTCACTGTAACACCCTGTTATGCCCTCACCCCTCACTGTAACACTCTGATATACCCCACACCCCTCACTGTAACACTCCGATATATCCCACACACCTCACTGTAACACTCTGATATAACCCACACCCCTCACTGTAACAATCTGAATATCCCACACCCCTCACTGTAACTCTCTGATAGACCCCACACCCCTCACTGTAACACTCTGATAAACCCCACACCCTCACTGTAACACTCTGATATACCCCACACCCCTCATTGTAACACTCTGATATAACCCACACCCCTACTGTAGCACTGATATACCCTGCACCCCTCACTGTAACACTCTGATATACCCCACACCCCTCACTGTAACACTCTGATATATCCCACACCCCTCACTGTCACACTCTGATATAACCCACACCCCTAACTGTAACAATCTGATATACCCCACACCCCTCACTGTAACACCCTGATATACCCCACACCCCTCACTGTAACACTCTGATATAACTCACACCCCTCACTGTAACACTCTGATATATTCCACACCCCTCACTGCAACACTCTGATATACCCCACACCCCTCACTGTAACACTCTGATATACCCCACACCCCTCACTGTAACACACTGATGTACCCCACAACCCTCACTGTAACAGTCGGATATACCCCACACCCCTCACTGTAACAATCTGATATACCCCACACCCCTCACTGTAACACCCTTATTTGCCCACACCCCTTACTGTAACACTCCGATATATCCCACACACCTCACTGTAACACTCTGATATACCCCACACCCCTCACTGTAACACTCTGATATATCCCACACCCCTCACTGCAACTCTCTGATATACCCCACACCCCTCACTGTAACACTCCGATATATCCCACACCCCTCACTGTAACACTCTGATATACCCCACACCCCTCACTGTAACACTGATGTACCCCACACCCCTCACTGCAGCACTCTGATATATCCCACACATCTCACTGTAACATTCTGATATATCCCACACCCCTCACTGTAACACTCTGATATACCCGACACCCCTCACTGTAACACTCTGATATACCCCACACCCCTCACTGTAACACTCTGATATACCCCACACCCCTCACTGTAACACTCTGATATACCCCACACCACTCACTGTAACACTCATTTATACCCCACACCCCTCACTGTAACACTCTGATATATCCCACACCCCTCACTGTAACACTCTGATATACCCCACACCCCTCACTGTAACACTCTGATATATCCCACACCCCTCACTGTAACACTCTGATATATCCCACACCCCTCACTGTAACACTCTGATATACCCCACACCCCTCACTGTAACACTCTGATATATCCCACACCCCTCACTGTAACACTCTGATATACCCCACACCCCTCACTGTAACACTCTGATATACCCCACACCCCTCACTGTAACACTCTGATATACCCCACACCCCTCACTGTAACACTTTGATATATCCCACACCCCTCACTGTAACACTCTGATATATCCTACAACCCTCACTGTAACACTCTAATGTACCCCACACCCCTCACTGTAACACTCTGATATATCCCACATCCCCCACTGTAACATTCTGATATACCCCACACCCCTCACTGTAACACTCTGATATACCCCACACCCCTCACTGTAACACTCTGATATATCCCACACCCCTCACTGTTACACTCTGATATATCCCACACCCCTCACTGTAACACTCTGATATACCCCACACCCCTCACTGTAACACTCTGATATACCCCACATCCCTCACTGTAACACTCTGATATACACCGCACCACTCACTGCAGCACTCTGATATACCCCACACCCCTTACTGTAACACTCTGAAATAGTCCGCACCCCTCACTGCAGCACTCTGATATACCCCTCACCCCTCACTGTAACACTCTGATATACCCCACACCCCTCACTGTAACACTCTGATATACCCCTCGCCCCTCACTGTAACACTCAGATATACCCCTCGCCCCTCACTGTAACGTTCTTATATAGCCCTCACCAATCACTGTAGCACTCTGATATAGCACTCACCCATCACTGTAACACCCTGATATACCCCACACCCCTCACTGTAACACTCCGATATATACCACACACCTCACTGTAACACTCTGATAGACCCCACACCCATCACAGTAACACTCTGATATATCCCACACCCCTCACTGTAACTCTCTGATATACCCCACACCCCTCACTGTAACACTCTGATATATCCCACACCCTCACTGAAACACTCTGATATACCCCACACCCCTCACTGTAACACTCTGATATACCCCACACCCCTCACTGTAACACTCTGATATATCCCACACCCCTCACTGTAACACTCTGATATACCCCACACCCCTCACTGTAACACTCTGATATTCCCCACACCCCTCAATGTAACACTCTGATATATCCCACACCACTCACTGTAACACTCTGATATACCCCACAACCCTCACTGTAACACTCTGATATACCCCACACCCCTCACTGTAACACTCTGATATACCCCACAACCCTCACTGTAACACTCTGATATACCCCACACCCATCACTGTAACACTCTGATATACCCCACACCCCTCACTGTAACACTCTGATATACCCCACACCCCTCACTGCAACACTTTGATATATCCCACACCCCTCACTGTAACACTCTGATATATCCTACAACCCTCACTGTAACACTCTAATGTACCCCACACCCCTCACTGTAACACTCTGATATTTCCCACACCCCCCACTGTAACACTCTGATATACCCCACACCCCTCACTGTAACACTCTGATATACCCCACACCCCTCACTGTAACACTCTGATATATCCCACACCCCTCACTGTTACAGTCTAATATATCCCACACCCCTCACTGTAACACTCTGATATACCCCACACCCCTAACTGTAACACTCTGATATACCCCACATCCCTCACTGTAACACTCTGATATACACCGCACCCCTCACTGCAGCACTCTGATATACCCCACACCCCTTACTGTAACACTCTGAAATAGTCCGCACCCCTCACTGCAGCACTCTGATATACCCCTCACCCCTCACTGTAACACTCTGATATACCCCACACCCCTCACTGTAACACTCTGATATACCCCTCGCCCCTCACTGTAACACTCAGATATACCCCTCGCCCATCACTGTAACACTCTGATATAGCCCTCACCAATCACTGTAGCACTCTGATATAGCACTCACCCCTCACTGTAACACCCTGATATACCCCACAGTCCTCACTGTAACACTCCGATATATCCCACACACCTCACTGTAACACTCTGATAGACCCCACACCCCTCACTGTAACACTCTGATATATCCCACACCCCTCACTGTAACTCTCTGATATACCCCACACCCCTCACTGTAACACTCTGATATATCCCACACCCTCACTGAAACACTCTGATATACCCAACACCCCTCACTGTAACACTCTGATATACCCCACACCCCTCACTGTAACACTCTGATCTATCCCACACCCCTCACTGTAACATTCTGATATACCCCACACCCCTCACTGTAACACTCTGATATTCCCCACACCCCTCACTGTAACACTCTGATATAACCCACACCCCTCACTGTAACACTCTGATATACCCCACAACCCTCACTGTAACACTCTGATATACCCCACACCCCTCACTGTAACACTCTGATATACCCCACAACCCTCACTGTAACACTCTGATATACCACACACCCCTCACTGTAACACTCTGATATACCCCACACCCCTCACTGTAACACTCTGATATACCCCACACCCCTCACTGTAACACTCTGATATACCCCACACCCCTCACTGTAACACTCTGATATACCCCACACCCCTCACTGTAACACTCTGATATACCCCACACCCCTCACTGTAACACTCTGATATACCCCACACCCCTCACTGTAACACTCTGATATACCCCACACCCCTCACTGTAACACGCTGATATACCCCACACCCCTCACTGTAACACTCTGATATACCGCACACCCCTCACTGTAACATTCTGATATACCCCACACCCCTCATTGTAACACTCTGATATACCCCACACTCCTCACTGTAACACTCTGATAAACCCCACACCCCTCATTGTAACACTCTGATATAGCCCAAACCCCTCACTGTAACACTCTGATATACACCACACCCCTCACTGTAAAACTGATATACCCTGCACCGCTCACTGTAACACTCTGAATTACCCCACACCCCTCACTGTAACACTCTGATATACCCCACACCCCTCACTGTAACACTCTGATATACCCCACACCCCTCACTGTAACACTCTGATATAACCCACACCCCTCACTGGAACACTCTGATATATTCCACACCCCTCACTGTAACACTCTGATATACCCCACACCCCTCACTGTTACACTCTGATATAACGCACACCCCTCACTGTAACACTCTGATATATTCCACACCCCTCACTGCAACACTCTGATATATCCCACACCCCTCACTGTACCACTCTGATATACCCCACACCCCTCACTGTAAAACTCTGATATACCCCACACCCCTCACTGTAACACTCTGATGTACCTCACAACCCTCACTGTAACAGTCGGATATACCCCACACCCCTCACTGTAACAATCTGATATACCCCACACCCCTCACTGTAACACTCTGATATATCCCACACCCCACACTGTAACACTCTGATATATCCCACACCCCTCACTGTTACAGTCTGATATATCCCACACCCCTCACTGTAACACTCTGATATACCCCACACCCCTCACTGTAACACTCTGATATATCCGACACCCCCCACTGTAACACTCAGATATATCCCACACCCCTCATTGTAACACTCTGATATATCCCACACCCCTCACTATAACAATCTGATATACCCCACACCTCTCACTGTAACACTCTGATATATCCCACACCCCTCACTGTAACACACTGATATACTCCACACCCCTCACTGTAACACTCTGATATATGCCACACCCCTCACTGTAAAACTCTGATATATCCCACACCCCTCACAGTAACACTCTGATATACCCCACACCCCTCACTGTAACACTCTGATATACCCCACACCCCTCACTGTAACACTCTGATATAAACCGCACCCCTCACTGCAGCACTCTGATATATCCCACACCACTCACTGTAACACTCTGATATATCCCACACCCCTCACTGTTACACTCTGATATACCCCACATCCATCATTGTTACACTCTGATATACCCCTCACCCCTCACTGTAACACTCTGATATACCCCACACCCCTCACTGTAACACTCTGATATACCCCACACCCCTCACTGTAACACTCTGATATACCCCACACCCCTCACTGTAACACCCTGATATATCCCTCGCCCCTCACTGTAACACTCTGATATACCCCACACCCCTCACTGTAACACTCTGATATAGCCCTCACCCCTAACTGTAGCACTCTGATATAGCCCTCACCCCTCACTGTAACACTCTGATATACCCCTCACCCCTCACTGTAACACCCTGATATACCCTACACCCCTCACTGTAACACTCTGATATATCCCACACACCTCACTGTAACACTCTGATATACCCCTCACCCCTCACTGTAACACTCTGATATACCCCTCACCCCTCACTGTAAGACTCTGATACTCCCCACACCCCTCACTGTAACACACCGATATATCCTACACAACTCACTGAAACACTCTGATATACACCACACCCCTCACTGTAACACTCTGATATATCCCACACCCCTCACTGTAACTCTCTGATATATCCCACACCCTCACTGTCACACTCTGATATACCCCACACCCCTCAATGTAACACTCTGATATACCCCACACCCCTCACTGTAAAACTAATATATATCCCACACCCCTCACTGTAACACTCTGATATACCCCACACCCCTCACTGTAACACTCTGATATACCCCACACCCCTCACTGTAACACTCTGATATATTCCACACCCCTCACTGTAACACTCTGATATACCCCACACCCCTCACTGTAACACTCTGATATACCCCGCAACACTCACTGCAACACTCTGATATGCCCCGCATCCCTCACTGTAACATTACGATATATCCCACACACCTCACTGTAACACTCTGATATACCCCACACCCCTCACTGTAACACTCTAATATATCCCACAACCCTCACTGTAACTCTCTGATATATCCCACACCCTCACTGTAACACTCTGATATACCCCACACCCCTCACTGTAACACTCTGATATACCCCACACCCCTCACGGTAACACTCTGATATGCCCCACACGCCTCACAGTAAAACTCTGATATACCCCACACCCCTCAATGTAACACTCTGATATATCCAACACCCTTCAATGTAACACTCTGATATACCCAACACCCCTCTCTGTAACACTCTGATATATCCCACACTCGTCACTGTAACACTCTGATATACCCCACACCCCTCACTGTAACACTCTGATATAGCCCACACCTCTCACTGTAACACTGTGATATATCCCACACCCCTCACTGTAACACTCTGATATATCCAACACCCCTCACTGTAACACTCTGATATACACCACACCCCTACTGTCGCACTGATATACCCTGCACCCCTCACTGTAACACTCTGATATACCCCACACCCCTCACTGTAACACTCTGATATACCCCACACCCCTCACTGTAACACCCTGATATACCCCACATCCCTCATTGTAACACTCTGATATAACCCACACCCCTCACTGTAACACTCTGATATATCCCACACCCCTCACTGCAACACTCTGATATACCCCACACCCCTCACAGTAACACTCTGATATACCCCACACCCCTCACTTTAACACTCTGATATACCCCACACCCCTCACTGTAACACTCTGATATACCCCCCAACCCTCACTGTAACAGTCAGATATACCCCACACCCCTCACTGTAACACTCTGATATACCCCACACCCCTCACTGTAACACTCTGATATACCCCACACCACTCACTGTAACACTGATATACCCCACACCCCTCACTGCAGCACTCTGATATATCCCACACACCTCACTGTACACTATGATATATCCCACACCCCTCACTGTAACATTCTGATATATCCCACACTGCCCACTGTAACACTCTGATATATCCCACACCCCTCACTGTAACACTCTGATATATCCCACACCCCTGACTGTAACACTCTGATATATCCCACACCCCTCACTGTAACACTCTGATATACCCCACACCCCTCACTGTAACACTCTGATATACTCCACACCCCTCACTTTAACACTCTGATATACCCCACACCCCTCACTGTAACACTCTGATATACACCGCACCCCTCACTGCAGCACTCTGATATATCCCACACCACTCACTGTAACACTCTGATATATCCCTCACCACTCACTGTTACACTCTGATATACCCCACACCCATCATTGTTACACTCTGATATACCCCTCACCCCTCACTGTAACACTCTGATATACCCCACACCCCTCACTGTAACACTCTGATATACCCCACACCCCTCACTGTAACACTCTGATATACCCCAGACCCCTCACTGTAACACCCTGATATACACCTCGCCCCTCACTGTAACACTCTGATATAGCCCACACCCCTCACTGTAACACTCTGATATAGCCCTCACCCCTCACTGTAGCACTCTGATATAGCCCTCACCCCTCACTGTAACACTCTGATATACCCCTCACCCCTCACTGTAACACCCTGATATACCCCACACCCCTCACTGTAACACTCTGATATATCCCACACACCTCACTGTAACACTCTGATGTACCCCTCAACCCTCACTGTAACACTCTGATATACTCCTCACCCCTCACTGTAACACTCTGATATACCCCTCACCCCTCACTGTAACACTCCGATATATCCCACACAACTCACTGTAACACTCTGATATACACAACACCCCTCACTGTAACACTCTGATATATCCCACACCCCTCACTGTAAATCTCTGATATATCCCACACCCTCACTGTAACACTCTGATATACCCCACACCCCTCACTGTAACACTCTGATATACCCCACACCCCTCACTGTAAAACTAATATATATCCCACACCCCTCACTGTAACACTCTGATATACCCAACACCCCTCTCTGTAACACTCTGATATATCCCACACTCGTCACTGTAACACTCTGATATATCCCACACCCCTCACTGTAACACTCTGATATACCCCACACCCCTCACTGTAACACTCTGATATACCCCACACCCCACACTGTAACACTCTGATATATCCCACACCCCTCACTGTAACCCTCTGATATATCCAACACCCCTCACTGTAACACTCTGATATACACCACACCCCTACTGCAGCACTGATATACCCTCCACCCCTCACTGTAACACTCTGATATACCCCACACCCCTCACTGTAACACTCTGATATACCCCACACCCCTCACTGTAACACCCTGATATACCCCACAACCCTCACTGTAACACTCTGATATAACCCACACCCCTCACTGTAACACTCTGATATATCCCACACCCCTCACTGCAACACTCTGATATTCCCCACACCCCTCACTGTAACACTCTGATATACCCCACACCCCTAACTGTAACACTCTTATATAACCCTCGCCCCTCACTGTAACACTCTGATATACCCCACACCCCTCACTGCAGCACTCTGATATCTCCCACACACCTCACTGTAACACTCAGATATACCCCACACCCCTCACTGTAACACTGATATACCCCACACCCCTCACTGCAGCACTCTGATATCTC
>NW_027599225.1:5000-25000 GCF_964194155.1 Cetorhinus maximus | reverse complement strand
AGTGGGTCTAACCGAGGGATAGGGAGACCGGAACTGTGCACAGTGCTCCGAGTGTGGTCTAACCGAGGGATACGGAGACCGGAACTGTGCACGGTGCTCCGAGTGTGGTCTAACCGAGGGATACGGAGACCGGAACTGTGCACGGTGCTCCGAGTGTGGTCTAACCGAGGGATACGGAGACCGGAACTGTGTATGGTGCTCCGAGTGTGGTCTAACCGAGGGATACGGAGACCGGAACTGTGCACGGTGCTCCGAGTGTGGTCTAACCGAGGGGATACGGAGACTGGAACTGTGCACAGTGCTCCGAGTGTGGTCTAACCGATGGGGGTTACGGAGACCGGAACTGTGCACGGTGCTCCGAGTGTGGTCTAACCGAGGGATAGGGAGACCGGAACTGTGCACAGTGCTCCGAGTGTGGTCTAACCGAGGGATACGGAGACCGGAACTGTGCACGGTGCTCCGAGTGTGGTCTAACCGAGGGATACGGAGACCGGAACTGTGCACGGTGCTCCGAGTGTGGTCTAACCGAGGGATACGGAGACCGGAACTGTGTATGGTGCTCCGAGTGTGGTCTAACCGAGGGATACGGAGACCGGAACTGTGCACGGTGCTCCGAGTGTGGTCTAACCGAGGGGATACGGAGACTGGAACTGTGCACAGTGCTCCGAGTGTGGTCTAACCGAGGGGATACGGAGACTGGAACTGTGCACAGTGCTCCGAGTGTGGTCTAACCGATGGGGGTTACGGAGACCGGAACTGTGCACGGTGTTTTACAGAAGATGAACATAATTTCTCTGCTTTTATTTTCAGTACCTCAAACATTACTCCTAAAAAGGCATTCGCAGCTTTGCAAATTGACCACGATGATCAAGTGTCAATGTGTGAGTGGCACTGCTCCCCACGTAGCCCAAGTTACTAACCCACAGAGTGCCCAGGAAGTATGTTTTATATTCATTCGCGGGATGTGGGCGTCGCTGGCTGGGCCCAGCATTTATTGCCCGTCCCTAGTTGCCCCTTGAGAAGGTGGTGGTGAGCCGCCTTCTTAAGTAATTGAGGCCCTGGTCCCATTTGGGGCCTACAGTAGCCAGACTCTCTAAACTTGAGAGAGAGAGAGAGAGGGAGTGACAGAGACTGTTGTCTCCCTCTCTGGCCCCAGCTCGAGGAGTAGCAGCCAATGTCAGCAAGATATTCAACCCTGGGAGCATCACGGGTGAACTCTACACCGATATATCACCGTGAACTCAGTCAAATCTCCCCTGCAGGCTCCACAGCAACACTAACCAGACATCGAGACATCTGAAGAGCCATCAGGGAGAGGTGACCCAACACTCGGACAAAGAGGTCGGATTTAAGGAGTGTCTTAAAGGAGGAGAGAGAGGAAGAGAGAGACAGAGCGAGAGAGACAGACAGAGAGACATTGAGTGAGAGAGAGAGAGAGAGAGAGACAGAGAGAGAGAGAGGAGGAGAGGTTTAGGGAGGGAATTCCAGAGCTCAGGGCCCCCCAGGCAGCTGAAGGCCCGGCCGCCAATGGCGGAGCGATGGGAATCGGGGGGATGATCAAGAGGCCGGAATTGGAGGAGCGCAGAGATCTCGGAGGGTTGTAGGAGGGTTACAGAGATAGGGAGGGTTGTAGGGGCTGGAGGAGGTTACAGAGATAGGGAGGGTTGTAGGGGCTGGAGGAGGTTACAGAGATAGGGAGGGGTGTAGGGGCTGGAGGAGGTTACAGAGATAGGGAGGGTTGTAGGGGCTGGAGGTGGTTACAGAGATAGGGAGGATGTAGGGGCTGGAGGAGGTTACAGAGATAGGGAGGGTTGTAGGGTCTGGAGGAGGTTACAGAGATAGGGAGGGTTGTAGGGGCTGGAGGAGGTTACAGAGATAGGGAGGGTTGTAGGGTCTGGAGGAGGTTACAGAGATAGGGAGGGTTGTAGGGGTTGAAGGAGGTTACAGAGATAGGGAGGGTTGTAGGGGCTGGAGGAGGTTACAGAGATAGGGAGGGTTGTAGGGGCTGGAGGAGGTTACAGAGATAGGGAGGGTTGTAGGGGCTGGAGGAGGTTACAGTGATAGGGAGGGTTGTAGAGGCTGGAGGAGGTTACAGAGATAGGGAGGATTGTAGGGGTTGGAGGAGGTTACAGAGATAGGGAGGGTTGTAGGGGCTGGAGGAGGTTACAGAGATAGGGAGGATTGTAGGGGCTGGAGGAGGTTACAGAGATAGGGAGGGTTGTAGGGGCTGGAGGAGGTTACAGAGATAGGGAGGATTGTAGGGGCTGGAGGAGGTTACAGAGATAGGGAGGGTTGTAGGGGCTGGAGGAGGTTACAGAGATAGGGAGGGGTGTAGGGGCTGGAGGAGGTTACATAGATAGGGAGGTGTTACTGGACCGGGAGCCAGTGTGGGTCAGTGAGCACAGGGGGTGACGGGTGAAGGGGACTCGGTGTGAGTTCGGACAGGGGGGTCAGCGGAGTTCTGGATGAGCTGAGGTTTACGGAGGGAGGGATGTGGGAGAGGAGTGAGGGGAGCGAGGGAATAATGGAGATGAGAATGGGGAAAGGCACATTGGGCTGATGACTGACTGAATTCCCACATTTCACACATTGGTCCTGAGGCCAAAGCAGCCATATAAACACTGTGGCTACAAGAGCAGGTCAGAGGCTGGGATTCCTGCGGAGAGTAACTCACCTCCTGACTCCCCCAAAGCCTGTCCACCATCTACAAGGCACAAGTCAGGAGTGTGATGGAATACTCTCCACTTGCCTGGATGAGTGCAGCTCCCACAACACTCAAGAAGCTCGACACCGTCCGGGACAAAGCAGCCCCGCTCGATCGGCACCCCATCCACAAACATTCACTCCCTCCGCCACCGACGCACAGGGGCAGCAGTGTGTGTACCATCTACAAGATGCACTGCAGCAACTCGCCAAGGCTCCTTCGACAGCGCCGCCCAAACCCACCACCTCTACCGTCTAGAAGGACAAGGGCAGCAGACACATGGGGAACAGCACCACCTGCAAGTTCCCCTCCGAGCCCCACACTCACCATCCCGACTTGGGAATATATCGGCCGTTCCTTCACTGTCGCTGGGTCCAAATCCTGGAACTCCCTCCCTAACAGCACGGTGGGTGTACCTACACCACACGGGGGCTGCAGCGGCTCAAGAAGGCGGCTCACCCCCCACCTTCTCAAGGGGCAGTTAGGGATGGGCAATAAATGCTGGGCCCAGCCAGCGACGCCCACATCCCATGAACGGATAAAAGAACGAGTTTGTGGAGGACGTGCAGCCTTAGGAACAGTCAGAATGTTCTAGAAGCTGAACCGAGCGACTCGGTCAAATCACCCACTTTTAGGTCTAAATCCTGAGGGGTGAAAGCCCAGTTTGTGTCACTTTTGGCCTCATAACTTCACCCTCGGAGTCCCCCAGGTCTCGTTCCGGTCAATCTACGTTGCGTCTTGTCGACACAGGGGTGGGACAAGATGGACGCCCTGTCGCGCCCTTGCTCCAGGCAATAACTCGGTTTGATGTCTCCCCGCAGATGTTCCAGGAAACTGGAGTGTGTCCGTCACCAGGAAGCCAATCACTGGCTGCGGTTCTACGACGCGAACGGCCAGTGCCTCTCCGTGCAGAGCAAGATCCCGGCCAACCTGAGCAGGGAGGAGCAGGCGGAGGTAGGCCCCGTCTCCGTGGCAACCCTGCGGCGCGATCGCGGTACCCCCCTCCCTCGGAGCCCAGCAGCACCCGGTCAGGACAGGTACAGCACGGGGTTAGATACAGAGTAAAGCTCCCTCTACACCGTCCCCATCAAACACTCCCAGGACAGGTACAGCACGGGGTTAGATACAGAGTAAAGCTCCCTCTACACCGTCCCCATCAAACACTCCCAGGACAGGTACAGCACGGGGTTAGATACAGAGTAAAGCTCCCTCTACACCGTCCCCATCAAACACTCCCAGGACAGGTACAGCACGGGGTTAGATACAGAGTAAAGCTCCCTCTACACTGTCCCCATCAAACACTCCCAGGACAGGTACAGCACGGGGTTAGATACAGAGTAAAGCTCCCTCTACACCGTCCCCATCAAACACTCCCAGGACAGGTACAGCACGGGGTTAGATACAGAGTAAAGCTCCCTCTACACCGTCCCCATCAAACACTCCCAGGACAGGTACAGCACGGGGTTAGATACAGAGTAAAGCTCCCTCTACACTGTCCCCATCAAACACTCCCAGGACAGGTACAGCACGGGGTTAGATACAGAGTGAAGCTCCCTCTACACCATCCCCATCAAACACTCCCAGGATAGGTACAGCACGGGGTTAGATACAGAGTAAAGCTCCCTCTACACCGTCCCCATCAAACACTCCCAGGACAGGTACAGCACGGGGTTAGATACAGAGTAAAGCTCCCTCTACACCGTCCCCATCAAACACTCCCAGGACAGGTACAGCACGGGGTTAGATACAGAGTAAAGCTCCCTCTACCGTCCCCATCAAACACTCCCAGAACAGGTACAGCCTAACCCTAACCCCAGCCCCTACAACCCTGCCTATCTCTGTAACCTCCTCTAGTCTACAAACCCTCCCTATCTCTGTAACCTCTAGTCTCCAAACCCTCCCTATCTCTGTAACCTCCTCCAGCCCCTACAACCCTCCCTATCTCTGTAACCTCCTCCAGCCCCTAAAACCCTCCCTATCTCTGTAACCTCCTCCAACCCCTACACCCCTCCCTATCTCTGTAACCTCCTCCAGCCCCTACACCCCTCCCTATCTCTGTAACCTCCTCCAACCCCTACACCCCTCCCTATCTCTGTAACCTCCTCCAGCCCCTACAACCCTCTCTATCTCTGTAACCTCCTCCAGTCCCTAAAACCCTCCCTATCTCTGTAATCTCCTCCAGCCCTAACACCCCTCCCTATCTCTGTAACCTCCTCCAGCCCCTACACCCCTCCCTATCTCTGTAACCTCCTCCAGCCCCTACAACCCTCCCTATCTCTGTAACCTCCTCCAGACCCTACGACCCTCCCTATCTCTGTAACCTCCTCCAGCCCCTACAACCCTCCCTATCTCTGTAACCCACTCCAGCCCCTACACCCCTCCCTATCTCTGTAACCTCCTCCAGCCCCTACAACCCTCCCTATCTCTGTAACCTCCTCCAGCCTCTACGACCCTCCCTATCTCTGTAACCTCCTCCAGCCCCTACAACCCTCCCTATCTCTGTAACCCACTCCAGCCCCTACACCCCTCCCTATCTCTGTAACCTCCTCCAGCCCCTACACCCCTCCCTATCTCTGTAACCTCCTCCAGCCCCTACACCCCTCCCTATCTCTGTAACCTCCTCCAGCCCCTACACCCCTCCCTATCTCTGTAACCTCCTCCAGCCCCTACAACCCTCCCTATCTCTGTAACCTCCTCCAGCCCCTACAACCCTCCCTATCTCTGTAACCTCCTCCAGCCCCTACACCCCTCCCTATCTCTGTAACCTCCTCCAGCCCCTACACCCCTCCCTATCTCTGTAACCTCCTCCAGCCCCTACAACCCTCCCTATCTCTGTAACCTCCTCCAGCCCCTACAACCCTCCCTATCTCTGTAACCTCCTCCAGCCCCTACAACCCCTCCCTATCTCTGTAACCTCCTCTAGCCCCTACAACCCTCCCTATCTCTGTAACCTCCTCCAGCCCCTACAACCCTCTCTATCTCTGTAACCTCTTCCAGCCCCTACAACCCTCCCTATCTCTGTAACCTCCTCCAGCCCCCTACAGCCCTCCCTATCTCTGTAACCCACTCCAGCCCCTACACCCCTCCCTATCTCTGTAACCTCCTCCAGCCCCTACACTCCTCCCTATCTCTGTAAACCTCCTCCAGCCCCTACAACCCTCTCTATCTCTGTAACCTCCTCCAGCCCCCTACAGCCCTCCCTATCTCTGTAACCCACTCCAGCCCCTACACCCCTCCCTATCTCTGTAACCTCCTCCAGCCCCTACACTCCTCCCTATCTCTGTAACCTCCTCCAGCCCCTACAACCCTCCCTATCTCTGTAACCTCCTCCAGCCCCTACAACCCTCCCTATCTCTGTAACCTCCTCTAGCCCCTACAACCCTCCCTATCTCTGTAACCTCCTCCAGCCCCTACAACCCTCTCTATCTCTGTAACCTCTTCCAGCCCCTACAACCCTCCCTATCTCTGTAACCTCCTCCAGCCCCCTACAGCCCTCCCTATCTCTGTAACCCACTCCAGCCCCTACACCCCTCCCTATCTCTGTAACCTCCTCCAGCCCCTACACTCCTCCCTATCTCTGTAACCTCCTCCAGCCCCTACAACCCTCCCTATCTCTGTAACCTCCTCCAGCCCCCTACAGCCCTCCCTATCTCTGTAACCTCCTCCAGCTGTGTCTCTCTCTCTCTGTCTCTCTTTCCCTCTGTCTCTCTCTCTCTTTCTGTCTCCCTCTCTGTCTCTCTCTGTGTCTCTCTCTCCGTCTCTGTCTCTCTTTCTCTCTCTATCTCCCTGTCACTCTCTCTCCTCCTTTAAGACGATCCTGACCATCTCCATCTTTGACTGAGTTTTTGATCACTTGCTCCAGTATCTCCCCGTGTCCGGGGATCTGGTTTTAATTTACATCGTTCCCGTGAGGAGCTGCCGGGCGTGTTCCTGTTCAGACTCCTGTCTTGTTGTGAGGGTTAGAGTGAGGATCCCAGTGGACCATCGGACATTCGAGCTGACCTCTCTATCCCACTCCAATTCCAGGTGACGCTGACCCTTGACCGGCTTCCCAACCTCAAGCCCGGGGAAGGATTGAAATGTTCGTTTGGTGAAGAGGTCACCCCGGCCGTCATTGTGGGCAAGCAGCTGACCTGCTGGTCCCCCAGCCCCGAGAGACTGCCCGGCAACGACCCTGGCAAAGGTGAGAGGTCACGGGGTCAACCGGAGGGAGGGGGCGAGAGACCGAGGCCCCTGTTTGGGGCCGAGAGTCCGTCGAAAGTGCTGAGAGGGCAGTGTGGCCGGACTCTCCGTCCCAAGGGGAATAGTCAGTGTGGCCGGACTCTCAGTCCCGAGGGGAATGGTCAGTGTGTCCGGACTCTCAGCCCCGAGGGGAATGGTCAGTGTGGCCAGACTCTCAGCCCCGTGGGGAATGGTCAGTGTGGCTGGACTCTCCGTCCCGAGGGGAATGGTCAGTGTGGCCGGACTCTCAGCCCCGTGGGGAATGGTCAGTGTGGCTGGACTCTCCGTCCCGAAGGGAACGGTCAGTGTGGCCGGACTCTCCGTCCTGAGGGGAATAGTCAGTGTGGCCGGACTCTCCGTCTTGAGGGGAATGGTCAGTGTGTCCGGACTCTCAGCCCCGTGGGGAATGGTCAGTGTGGCTGGACTCTCCGTCCCGAGGGGAATGGTCAGTGTGGCCGGACTCTCCATCCCGAGGGGAACGGTCAGTGTGGCCGGACTCTCAGCCCCGTGGGGAATGGTCAGTGTGGCTGGACTCTCCGTCCCGAGGGGAATGGTCAGTGTGGCCGGACTCTCCGTTCCTGAGGGGAATGGTCAGTGTGTCCGGACTCTCCGTCCTGAGGGGAATGGTCAGTGTGTCCGGACTCTCAGCCCCGAGGGGAGTGGTCATTGTGTCCGGACTCTCAGCCCCGTGGGGAATGGTCAGTGTGTCCGGACTCTCAGTCCCGAGGGGGAATGGTCAGTGTGACCGGACTCACAGCCCCGAGGGGAATGGTCAGTGTGACCGGACTCTCAGCCCCGAGGGGAATGGTCAGTGTGACCAGACTCTCGGTCCTGAGGGGAATGGTCAGTGTGTCTGGACTCTCGGTCCCGAGGGGGAACGGTCAGTGTGTTCGGACTCTCAGTCCCGTGGGGAATGGTCAGTGGTGTGTCCGGATTCTCGGTCCCGTGGGGGAATGGTCAGTGGTGTGTCCGGACTCTCAGCCCCGAGGGGAATGGTCAGTGTGTCCGGACTCTCAGTCCCGAGGGGGAATTGTCAGTGTGTCCGGACTCTCTGTCCCGAGGGGGAATGGTCAGTGGTGTGTCCGGACTCTCAGTCCTGAGGGGGAATGGTCAGTGTCTCCGGACTCTCAGTCCCGAGGGGAATGGTCAGTGGTGTGTCCGGACTCTCAGTCCCGTGGGGGAATGGTCAGTGTGTCCGGACTCTCAGTCCCGAGGGGGAATGGTCAGTGTGTCCGGACTCTCTGTCCGGAGGGGAATGGTCAGTGTGTCTGGACTCTCAGTCCCGTGGGGGATTGGCCGGTGTGTCCGGACTCTCCGTCCCGAGGGGGAATGGTCAGTGTGTCCGGACTCTCAGTCCCGAGGGGGAATGGTCAGTGGTGTGTCTGGACTCTCAGTCCCGTGGGGGAATGGTCAGTGGTGTGTCCGGACTCTCAGTCCCGAGGGGGAATGGTCAGTGTGTCCGGACTCTCAGCCCATTGGGGAATGGTCAGTGTGTCCGGACTGTCAGCCCCGAGGGGGAATGGTCAGTGTGTCCGGACTCTCAGCCCCGAGGGGGAATGGTCAGTGTGTCTGGACTCTCAGTGCCGAGGGGGAATGGTCAGTGTGTCCGGACTCTCCGTCCCGAGGGGAATGGTCAGTGTGTCTGGATTCTCAGTCCCGAGGGGGAATGGTCAGTGGTGTGTCCGGACTCTCAGCCCCGAGGGGAATGGTCAGTGTGTCCGGACTCTCAGTCCCGAGGGGGAATGGTCAGTGGTGTGTCCGGACTCTCTGTCCCGAGGGGAATGGTCAGTGCTGTGTCTGGACTCTCCGTCCCGAGGGGGAATGGTCAGTGTGTCTGGACTCTCAGTCCCGAGGGGGAATGGTCAGTGTGTCCGGACTCTCCGTCCCGAGGGGAATGGTCAGTGTGTCTGGACTCTCAGTCCCGAGGGGGAATGGTCAGTGGTGTGTCCGGACTCTCTGTCCCGAGGGGAATGGTCAGTGCTGTGTCTGGACTCTCCGTCCCGAGGGGGAATGGTCAGTGTGTCCGGACTCTCAGCCCCGAGGGGGAACGGTCAGTGTGTCCGGACTCTCTGTCCCGAGGGGAATGGTCAGTGCTGTGTCTGGACTCTCCGTCCCGAGGGGGAATGGTCAGTGTGTCTGGACTCTCCGTCCCGAGGGGGAATGGTCAGTGGTGTGTCCGGACTCTCCGTCCCGAGGGGGAATGGTCAGTGTGTCCGGACTCTCCGTCCCGAGGGGGAACGGTCAGTGTGTCCGGAGCGGGGTTACACTGAGCCTCGGCCTTGCCGGTGTTGTTAATGCTGTTTGTTTCTCTCGGTCAGGTGCTGTGAGGATGGAATTGGCCGTTCGTTTCGCTGACGTGACTGTCGTGTCCACAGAGTTTGTTTTCTACGACTGCAGCGCGATGACCAACCTGCACCCGCTCTCCCCGTACGGTCACTTCACCCTGTCTGCACACACACAGCTAGGCGAGGGCCAGGCTCCATCTGCGGCCTACTGCAGCTGAATCGCCCTTTCACCCTGTTGTGTCCCCTCGGGGGGGGTGGGGGGTTTTGGGTGGGGGTGGGGGGTGTGTGTAGGTGACCGGGTTCTGGGGGAGGGGGGACAGAGAACGACCTGACCCTCGGGACCCTGTCCAGTGAGAGTTGCTGGAACACACGGTGTGGGAGCGGAAACAGCTCAGGAGCTGAGAACCTGTCCACAGAGAATATATCCTCTCGGCTCTGACTGACTGACACAGCTCCCGTCACCCTCCTACCCCCTCCTACCCCCTCAACCCTCCCTATCTCTGTAACCTCCTCCAGCCCCTACATCCCTCCCTATCTCTGTAACCTCCTCCAGCCCCTACAACCCTCCCTATCTCTGTAACCTCCTCCAGTCCCCTACAACCCTCCCTATCTCTGTAACCTCCTCCAGCCCCTACACCCCCTCCCTATCTCTGTAACCTCCTCCAGCCCCTACAACCCTCCCTATCTCTGTAACCTCCTCCAGCCCCTACACCCCTCCCTATCGCTGTAACCTCCACCAGCCCCCTACAACCCTCCCTATCTCTGTAACCTCCTCCAGCCCCTACAACCCTCCCTATCCCCCACCAGTGTTACACAGCATATCTGAAACAGAAACAGGCCATTCGGCCACTCTGCTCCGTGCTGGTCATTCTGCTCCACACCTGCCTTCTCCCACCATCCCCCCCATGTCCTTCTATCCCTTTCCCCCTCATGCGTGTATCCAGCCTCCCCCCTTAAACACATCGACACGATTCACCTCCACCCCTCCCTGCGGGAGTGAGTTCCACATTCTCCCCGCTTTCTGGGTCAAGACGTTTCTCCTGAATTCCCCCCTCGATTGGATTTATTAGGGACTGTCTTATATCGATGGCCCCTAGTTCTGGTCTCTCCTCCCACAAGTGGAAACATCTTCTCTACGTCGACCCTATCGAAACCCCCTCCGTCATTTTAAAGAGCTCGATCAGGTCACCCCCTCTGTTCTAGGGTCAAGAGCCCCGGCCTGTTCCATCTTCCCCGATTGGATTAGCGCCGCTGTTCACCAAGTGGGATCGGCTGTCGAAATGCGACTTGTTTTTTATTTATATACATTCACGGGACGTGGGCCCAGCATTTATTGCCCCATCCCTAATCGCCCTCGTCCAGAGGGGGCACTTAAGAGTCGACCACACGGCTGTGGGGGTCTGGAGTCACGTGTAGGCTAGACCGGGTAAGGAGGGCAGGATTCCCTCCCCTGAACGGGGCACTTAGTGACCCAGGTGGGGTTTCACAACAATCGACACTGGTTTCACGGTCATTATTAGACTTTTAATTGAACTTAAATTCCACCCTTTGCTAAGGTGGGGCTCGAACCCGGGTCCCCAGGTCATTAGGTAGGTTTCCTCTGGATTACTAGTCTAGTGACAACAGCACATCGCCACCGATGGTCAGTGTTTCCACATTCTTTAGGGAGGATGTACCCTGACTGGGAGGTGAGGGCCGGGGGTGAATAGCTGGGGGTCCCACCTTCTCTCCCGGTTTAACTCTGCCCTGTTCAACCTCCGCAGGTGTCAGGCGTGCGTTACCAGCGCCTGGAGCTGTAAATGGTGCGCGCGTCAACATCGCTGCCTGGACAATGCGGCCTGTGGATCAGAGGTCACCCTCTTCAACCAGAACGTGAGTGCGGCTGGGAACAATTTAACTCCCTCGGGGGGGTGTCCGTTTCAAGGTGACAGCGCCCGCACTGTCGGGAGGGTCAGCGCTGAGGGAGCGCCCGCACTGTCGGGAGGGTCAGCGCTGAGGGAGCGCCCGCACTGTCGGAGGGTCAGCGCTGAGGGAGCGCCCGCACTGTCGGAGGGTCAGTGCTGAGGGAGCGCCTGCACTGTCGGAGGGTCAGCGCTGAGGGAGTGCCGCACTGTCGGAGGGTCGGTGCTGAGGGAGCGCCGCACTGTCGGAGGGTCGGTGCTGAGGGAGCGCCGCACTGTCGGAGGGTCAGTGCTGAGGGAGTGCCCGCACTGTCGGAGGGTCAGCGCTGAGGGAGCGCCCGCACTGTCGGAGGGTCAGCGCTGAGGGAGCGCCGAACTGTCGGAGGGTCAGTGCTGAGGGAGCGCCCGCACTGTTGGAGGGTCAGTGCTGAGGGAGTGTCGCAATGTCGGAGGGTCAGTGCTGAGGGAGCGCCGCACTGTGGGAGGGTCGGTGCTGAGGGAGCGCCACACTGTCGGAGGGTCAGTGCTGAGGGAGCGCCCGCACTGTGGGAGGGTCGGTGCTGAGGGAGAGCCGCGCTGTTGGAGGGTCAGTACTAAGGGAGCGCCGCACTGTCGGAGGGTCAGTACTGAGGGAGCGCCCGCACTGTCGGAGGGTCAGCGCTGAGGGAGCGCCCGCACTGTCGGAGGGTCAGCGCTGAGAGAGCGTTGCACTGTCGGAGGGTCAGCGCTGAGGGAGCGCCACACTGTCGGAGGGTCAGTGCTGAGGGAGCGCCACACTGTCGGAGGGTCAGTACTGAGGGAGCGCCGCACTGTCGGAGGGGCTCCCTCGAGACTTTGAGTCTGGAAAATGAATTTACAGAACTCCTTGGTGAGGAGAAGCCAGGAGAGAGAGAGAGGCTATTGGAGGGTCAAAAACTAAGCCCGTGATTTGGAAATCCTTTTTGAGGAGTATTATTGGCTGTAAGACTGTCAGATAATGGCTGATTGAGAAGGTGAGGCACTGTGATGATGGACATGTCAGCTGGCCAATGACAGCAGTGTTGGGTGGGGCAGGAGGTCATGTGACCAATCCTGCAGACCAACCTGACATAATTGAATTCCCATGTCCCCTATACAGGATTGTAGGAGCGCCAGGGGCAAGTGATGGGATGGAGATGGATGAAGAGACCGAGTAAGAGTCCCTGCCTCCAGCAGGGGGTGTCGAATGTGGCTGAGTATGATTGCCGCTCCCTCTGTACTGACCTGTCACTCTCTCCCTGCCCTCAGGACCATGAGGCTGCGATGAGCGGGCCTGACCATTGCCCCTACGTAGAGTGGATGGAGGGGTCAACGCTGATTCCTGTGGGCCACGAGAGAGCTCTGAAGCTGATTGGGTGGAACCTGGACCTATTGGAAGTGAGTCTCTGTCGGCGGGGGTGGTGCGGAACATTCCAGAAGCAGCATGATGCCAGCCTCCCCCCACCCACCATTCCCGTGGCCCTTTACGTGTTACACCTTACGATTTCTGTGTCCTCTTCCGTAACCATTCTGAACCTGATGACGCTGTGATCGCTATTCGCCTAAGGCTCCCCACTGTCCAAATATTTCCCACTTCCGCCACCTCATTCTCCAGAACGGGTTCCTTTTCCATTGGGCTGGAAAAACATGGATCTAGGAAGGTTTCTGGTATGCATTTAAGGCCTCCTCCTCTTAACTCTTTACATTCATATTTTCCAAAAGTTACATTAATATCACTAATGATTACCTCAGTCCTAAACTCTGGAATTACCTCACTAAACCCCTTCGCCTCTGTTTCCCCCTTTAGTCTGGCCCTTAATACAGAGAAACATCAACAATTTCCTTTTTCTACAGAGCAAGGACCTAGAATATCAGTGCGTCCTCGAAATGGAGAACTATCTGTTGAAATTGAAAGCAGATGTACAGAGAGATACACAGCATCCTGGAATGTACAATATAACCTGTCAGGCAGAAAAGGTACAATCTGAGATTCGGGTAGGAATAAACACAAGGAGAACAGGCCCTGTGAGTGAGTTACAGACTGGAATCTAATCGAGGGGTTCGGGGGGGGTTTATATATAGAATAACAGATACCCGGGAGTGAGTTACAGACTGGAATCTAATCGAGGGGTTCGGGGGGGGTTTATATATAGAATAACAGATACCCAGGAGTGAGTTACAGACTGGAATCTAATCGAGGGGTTCGGGGGGGGCTTATATATAGAATAACAGATACCCGGGAGTGAGTTACAGACTGGAATCTAATCGAAGGGTTCGGGGGGGGTTTATATATAGAATAACAGATACCCAGGAGTGAGTTACAGACTGGAATCTAATCGAGGGGTTCGGGGTGGTTTATATATAGAATAACAGATACCCGGGAGTGAGTTACAGACTGGAATCTAATCGAGGGGTTCGGTGGGGTTTATATATAGAATAACAGATACCCGGGAGTGAGTTACAGACTGGAATCTAATCGAGGGGCTCGGGGGGGTTTATATATAGAATAACAGATACCCGGGAGTGAGTTACAGACTGGAATCTAATCGAGGGGTTCGGGGGGTTTATATATAGAATAACAGATACCCGGGAGTGAGTTACAGACTGGAATCTAATCGAGGGGTTCGGGGGGTTTATATATAGAATAACAGATACCCGGGAGTGAGTTACTGGGATTGAATCTTGCCTGAGTATTTCTGACTCTGTCTGTTCTTCCTGCACAGTTTCACTATTCAGCTGCGAGGATGGAATATGAAGTCAGTGTTTATGTCCAGACAGGAGGGTCAACCAGAATTGACAGTCGGACAGAGTTGAAAGGTAAGGGGAGGGTTCCTTCATACTGGGACCAGGGTGTGAATTTTCAGACCTGTCGGAGGGTCAGTACTGAGGGAGCGCTGCACTGTGGGAGGGTCAGTACTGAGGGAGCGCCGCACTGTGGGAGGGTCAGTGCTGAGGGAGCGCCGCACTGTCGGAGGGTCAGTGCTGAGGGAGCGCCGCACTGTCAGAGGGTCAGTACTGAGGGAGCGCCGCACTGTGGGAGGGTCAGTACTGAGGGAGCGCCGCACTGTCGGAGGGTCAGTACTGAGGGAGCGCCGCACTGTCGGAGGGTCAGTACTGAGGGAGCGCCGCACTGTCGGAGGGTCAGTGCTGAGGGAGCGCCGCACTGTCGGAGGGTCAGTACTGAGGGAGCGCCGCACTGTCGGAGGGTCAGTGCTGAGGGAGCGCCGCACTGTGGGAGGGTCAGTGCTGAGGGAGCGCCGCACTGTCGGAGGGTCAGTGCTGAGGGAGCGCCGCACTGTCGGAGGGTCAGTGCTGAGGGAGCGCTGCACTGTCGGAGGGTCAGTGCTGAGGGAGCACCGCACTGTCAGAGGGTCAGTGCTGAGGGAGCGCCGCACTGTCAGAGGGTCAGTGCTGAGGGAGCGCCGCACTGTGGGAGGGTCAGTGCTGAGGGAGCGCCGCACCGTCGGAGGGTCAGTGCTGAGGGAGCACCGCACTGTCGGAGGGTCAGTGCTGAGGGAGCGCTGCATGTCAGAGGGTCAGTACTGAGGGAGCGCCGCACTGTCGGAGGGCCAGTGGTCAGTACTGAGGGAGCGCCGCACTGTCGGAGGGTCAGTGCTGAGGGATCGCCGCACTGTCGGAGGGTCAGTGCTGAGGGAGCGCCGCACTGTCGGAAGGTCAGTGCTGAGGGATCGCCGCACTGTCGGAGGGTCAGTGCTGAGGGAGCGCCGCACTGTCGGAGGGTCAGTGCTGAGGGATCGCCGCACTGTCGGAGGGTCAGTGCTGAGGGAGCGCCGCACTGTCGGAGGGTCAGTGCTGAGGGAGCGCCGCACTGTCGGAGGGTCAGTGCTGAGGGAGCGCTGCACTGTCGGAGGGTCAGTGCTGAGGGAGCACCGCACTGTCAGAGGGTCAGTGCTGAGGGAGCGCCGCACTGTCAGAGGGTCAGTGCTGAGGGAGCGCCGCACTGTGGGAGGGTCAGTGCTGAGGGAGCGCCGCACCGTCGGAGGGTCAGTGCTGAGGGAGCACCGCACTGTCGGAGGGTCAGTGCTGAGGGAGCGCTGCATGTCAGAGGGTCAGTACTGAGGGAGCGCCGCACTGTCGGAGGGCCAGTGGTCAGTACTGAGGGAGCGCCGCACTGTCGGAGGGTCAGTGCTGAGGGATCGCCGCACTGTCGGAGGGTCAGTGCTGAGGGAGCGCCGCACTGTCGGAAGGTCAGTGCTGAGGGATCGCCGCACTGTCGGAGGGTCAGTGCTGAGGGAGCGCCGCACTGTCGGAGGGTCAGTGCTGAGGGAGCGCCGCACTGTCGGAGGGTCAGTACTGAGGGAGCGCCGCACTGTCGGAGGGCCAGTGGTCAGTACTGAGGGAGCGCCGCACTGTCGGAGGGTGGGTATTGGGAAAGATTGCCGCGCCCTTTTGCCTCCACCACCTCCCCCAGACAGTGACCCTCTGTGCTTCTGTCTCCCGCAGTCACCCTCTACGACTGCGCCATCGGCCAATCGGACTGCAGCCGCTGCCAGGTGACCGACGGCAGGCTGGGCTGTGTGTGGTGCGGAGGAGAGGTGCCTGCCTGCATGTACCGGGAGTCCTGCCCAGCGCAGGTGGTACAGAGCTGCCCCCTCCCCAGGATCGAGCAGGTGAGCGCGGAGCGGGTTCGAAGCATCGTTGGAGCCGAGCGGACTATTCGACTGCGGGGGGCGTCACAGCCCTGCCCCGATCTCAGGAAACGGGTGGCAGGGGCGTGGGCCGTCCAGCCCAGTGCCAACAGGTTCCCCTCCTACCTCGGCTGCCCACCCACCCCTTCCTTGTACCCGTTAAAAAACCTCTCGGTCCGGGCTGGAGAAGTGCAGGGATCCGCCGACCCTCTGAGCGAGGGAGTTCCTCCTCACCCCAGGACCGCACCCCCCCACCCACCCTCCGGTGAACATCGGCCTGTCCTACTCGATCTGTCCCTTGTTGGCCGGCCTCCTTGTCACTGTCGTCAGGAAAAGGGGGCAAAGAGGGTGTCGTCGCGGTAATGTCACTGGGCTAGCGATCCAGGGGGCCCAGGCTGATGCCCTGAGAGGGTTGGGGGGGGGGTGGGGTGGGGGGGGGGGGGGGGTGGCACGGGTTCAAATCCCTCCCCGGCCGCCGCTGGTGGAATCTAAATTCAATGAATAAAACCTGGGCTTGGACGCCAGTTTCAGTCACAGGCTCTATCATCGATCGTTGTAAAAAAAAAACCCATCTGGTTCACTCACGCCCCTTTAGGGAGGGAAATCTGCCGTCCTTACCCGGTCTGGCCTACACATGACTCCAGACCCCGCAGCCACTTAACTGCAACCCCCACCCCCCACCTCCGAAATGTGGCCCCCAGCCACAGACACTCGAGTTCAAGAGGCAATTAGGGACGGGTAACAAAAGGCCAGTCCCGGCCAGTGACGCCCACATGAAAATCTCCAGCAACCCTCCCTTGCACTCGCCTCTCCTCCCCCACCACTAGATACAGAAACCGGAACTTGGACACAATACCCCTCCACCGAAATGTACAAATTAGGAGCAAGAGGAGGCCATTCAGCCCCCTTGAGCCTTGCTCCCCCATTCAATAAGATCATGGCTGATCGGACTGTCACCTCACCCCCCGGTAACCTCTCACCCCCTTGTTAATCAGGAATCTATCCACCTCCACCTTCAAAATACTCAAAGACTCTGCTTCCACCGCCTTTTGAGGAAGAGAGTTCCAAAGACTCTCGACCCTCGGGGAGAATAAATTTCTCCTCGTCTCTGTCTTAAATGGGCGACCCCTTATTTTTAAACAGTGACCCCCTAGTTCTAGATTCTCCCACAAGAGGAAACATCCTCTCCACATCCACCCTGTCCCTCAGGATCTTCAGTCGAGTCGCCTCTTACTCTTCCAAACTCCAGCGATACAATCCCAGCTACTCCATCTTCACTCCTGTACTCAGACTCCCCCCTCTCGATGATGGCCGACACACCACTCGCCTTCCCAATCGCCGGCTGCCCCTGCATTCGATGTCGGGACCACCCGTCGGCAGTAGGGGAGACCATGGTCGAGCTACAGGGCGGCAAGAATCTGCTCCTACCCCACTGACCCTACCCCCTGTCAACCACCAGCCTCACCCACCCGGACAGGGGGTTCACTGGGCGCTGGCTCGGGGACCTCTCCGAATTCCTGTGTTTGGTTGTGAGTGCGGAGGGGGTTGTGGGGGGCGGGGGTGCTGCCAATGGGCGATGGGTGGTGGGTGGGGTGGTGGGTGGTGGTGGGGTGGGTGGGGAACACGTCTGGCCAATCCCGTGACCCTTCCCCTCGACGTGTCACCCAGGACAGTTAACAGATTGGCTCCCCCACTCGTCTCCCTCTATGGGTGGGGTAGGGGGTAGGGGGGATGGGGAAGGGTGGGTTGCGGGCTGGGGTTATCCGGGGCTCCAACAGTGATGGGCTCTCCCTCCTCTCCCTCCGCAGGTCTGGCCGCTCACAGCTCCGCCCGAGGGCGGGGTCGCACTCACCATCACCGGGACGGACCTGGGGCAGAGAGTGGCCGATATCGAGCACGGGGTAGAGGCAGCTGGCCTACCCTGCATCGTCGACCCCGCCAAATACCGAGCGTCCGCCAGGTGTGTGTGTGGGGGTCGGGAATAGCGGACGGACGCTGGACAAACTGTGTTCCTACAGCGCCTCCAAAACCTCCCCCAGCCAAAGGAGTCTGACAGGAGCAATTAACAAATAAAATCAGGTCCTGGAGCACAGGGGGAGATATCAGGGTCAGGAGAGCCAAGATTCAGTCTTAGGGGTCGGGTTTAAGGAGCGTCCTAAAGGAGGAGAGAGAGACACAGAGAGAGAGAGAGACAGAGAGAGAGAGAGAGACAGAGAGAGAGAGAGACAGAGAGAGAGAGAGACAGAGAGACACAGGGAGAGAGAGAGGGAGGTGGAGAGGTTTAGGGAGGGAATTCCAGAGCTCAGGGCCCCCCCCGAGGCAGCTGAAGGCCCGGCCGCCAATGGTGGAGCGATGGGAATCGGGGGATGGTCAAGAGGCCGGAATTGGAGGAGCGCAGAGATCTCGGAGGGTTGTAGGAGGGTTACAGAGAGAGGGAGGGTTGTAGGGGGCTGGAGGAGGTTACAGAGATAGGGAGGGGTGTAGGGGCTGGAGGAGGTTACAGAGATAGGGAGGGGTGTAGGGACTGGAGGAGGTTACAGAGATAGGGAGGGGTGTAGGGGCTGGAGGAGGTTACAGAGATAGGGAGGGTTGTAGGGGCTGGAGGAGGTTACAGAGATAGGGAGGGGTGTAGGGACTGGAGGAGGTTACAGAGATAGGGAGGGGTGTAGGGGCTGGAGGAGGTTACAGAGATAGGGAGGGGTGTAGGGCCTGGAGGAGGTTACAGAGATAGGGAGGGGTGTAGGGGCTGGAGGAGGTTACAGAGATAGGGAGGGGTGTAGGGGCTGGAGGAGGTTACAGAGATAGGGAGGGGTGTAGGGGCTGGTGGAGGTTACGGAGATAGGGAGGGGTGTAGGGGCTGGAGGAGGTTACAGAGATAGGGAGGGGTGTAGGGGCTGGTGGAGGTTACGGAGATAGGGAGGGTTGTAGGGGCTGGAGGAGGTTACAGAGATAGGGAGGGTTGTAGGGGCTGGAGGAGGTTACAGAGATAGGGAGGGGTGTAGGGGCTGGAGGAGGTTACAGAGATAGGGAGGGGTGTAGGGGCTGGTGGAGGTTACGGAGATAGGGAGGGTTGTAGGGGCTGGAGGAGGTTACAGAGATAGGGAGGGGTGTAGGGGCTGGAGGAGGTTACAGAGATAGGGAGGGGTGTAGGGACTGGAGGAGGTTACAGAGATAGGGAGGGTTGTAGGGGCTGGAGGAGGTTACAGAGATAGGGAGGGGTGTAGGGGCTGGTGGAGGTTACGGAGATAGGGAGGGGTGTAGGGGCTGGTGGAGGTTACGGAGATAGGGAGGGGTGTAGGGGCTGGAGGAGGTTATGGAGAGCGGGGGAGGTGAGATGGTGAGGATTTCAGACTGACTGTGTTGTGCTCCTGTGTCAGGATTGTGTGCCGGGTGTCCGCCAGCGACAGGGAGTTATCGGGACCGGTGAAGGTCACAGTGAGAGGCAGAGCCCCAGTAATCTCGAGCCACACATTCACATACCAGGTGGGTGTTTACATTACTGAGTTTCCATTGAGTGATCCCAACGCATTTCCCAAATTCCTTCCCAATATCTGGGTTCAAGGTTAACCAACTCCCAAACCCCTCAGAACCAATGAGGGTGTTTATTTGTCGTCCCCTCCCTGTTGGACTTTGGGAATCTCCGACAGTGCGGCGCTCCCTCAGCACTGACCCTCCGACAGTGCGGCGCTCCCTCAGCACTGACCCTCCGACAGTGCGGCTCACCCTCAGCACTGACCCTCCGACAGTGCGGCGCTCCCTCAGCACTGACCCTCCGACAGTGCGGCGCTCCCTCAGCACTGACCCTCCGACAGTGCGGCGCTCCCTCAGTACTGACCCTCCGACAGCGCGGCGCTCCCTCAGCACTGACCCTCCGACAGTGCGGCGCTCCCTCAGCACTGACCCTCCGACAGTGCGGCGCTCCCTCAGCACTGACCCTCCGACAGTGCGGCGCTCCCTCAGCACTGACCCTCCGACAGTGCGGCGCTCCCTCAGCACTGACCCTCCCACAGTGCGGCGCTCCCTCAGCACTGACCCTCCGACAGTGCGGCGCTCCCTCAGCACTGACCCTCCCACAGTGCGGCGCTCCCTCAGCACTGACCCTCCGACAGTGCGGCACTCCCTCAGCACTGACCCTCCGACAGTGCGGCACTCCCTCAGCACTGACCCTCCGACAGTGCGGCGCTCCCTCAGCACTGACCCTCCGACAGTGCGGCACTCCCTCAGCACTGACCCTCTGACAGTT
>NW_027599224.1:7500-29594 GCF_964194155.1 Cetorhinus maximus | reverse complement strand
GGCATTGGTGGATGGGCAGCTTCAGCGGTCACTCCTGAAGTTGGCATTGGTCGATGGGCATCTGGAGCGGTCACTCCTGAAGTTGGCATTGGTGGATGGGCAGCTTCAGTGGTCACTCCTGAAGTTGGCATTGGTGGATGGGCAGCTTCAGTGGTCACTCCTGAAATTGGCATTTGTCGATGGGCGTCTGGAGTGGTCACTCCTGAAGTTGGGTTTAATTGATGGGCAGCTGGAGTGGTCACTCCTGAAGTTGGCATTGGTGGATGGGCAGCTTCAGTGGTCACTCCTGAAGTTGGCATTGGTGGATGGGCAGCTTCAGTGGTCACTCCTGAAGTTGGCATTGGTCGATGGGCATCTGGAGTGGTCACTCCTGAAGTTGGCATTGGTGGATGGGCAGCTTCAGTGGTCACTCCTGAAGTTGGCATTGGTGGATGGGCAGCTTCAGTGGTCACTCCTGAAGTTGGCATTGGTCGATGGGCAGCTGGAGTGGTCACTCCTAAAGTTGGGGTTAGACGATGGGCACCAGGAGTGGTCACTCCTGAAGTTGGGATTAGACGATGGGCACCAGGAGCAGTCACTCCTAAAGTTGGGGTTAGAAGATGGGCAGCAAGAGTGGTCACTCCTGAAGTTGGGGTTAGAAGATGGGCAGCAAGAGTGGTCACTCCTGATACTGGGACGGGCTGTTGAAAGCTCGGGTCTGGCGATCCGGGAGATGCCCCTTCCACCTGCCCGCTTAGAGATGTCGATGTGGTTGGTTGGTAGGTTACCCGCAGCGGTGAGTCCGAGGGTGAGAATGAGCGCGAGGGTGACCAGCTCACTGTCCAGTGAGGATCTGAAATCAGAGAGAAACGTGAGAGAGACATTCCTGAGAAACCAGAGGTATCACCTCCTCCAGTCCCTACACCCCTCCCTATCTCCGTAACCTCCTCCACCCCTCCCTATATCTCTTACCTCCACCAGCCCCTACACCCCTCCCTATCTCTGTAACCTCCTCCAGCCCTTACACCCCTCCCTATCTCTGTAACCTCCTCCAGCCCCTACACCCCTCCCTATCTCCGTAAACTCCTCCAGCCCTTACACCCCTCCCTATATCTGTTACCTCCTCCAGCCCCTACACCCCTCCCTATCTCTGTAACCTCCTCCAGCCCCTACACCCCTCCCTATCTCTGTAACCTCCTCCAGTCCCTACACCCCTCCCTATCTCCGTAACCTCCTCCACCCCTTACACCCCTCCCTATATCTCTTACCTCCACCAGCCCCTACACCCCTCCCTATCTCTGTAACCTCCTCCAGCCCTTACACCCCTCCCTATCTCTGTAACCTCCTCCAGCCCCTACACCCCTCCCTATCTCCATAAACTCCTCCAGCCCTTACACCCCTCCCTATATCTGTTACCTCCTCCAGCCCCTACACCCCTCCCTATCTCTGTAACCTCCTCCAGCCCCGACACCCCTCCCTATCTCTGTAACCTCCTCCAGCCCCTACACCACTCCCTATCTCTGTAACCTCCTCCAGTCCCTACACTCCTCCCTATCTCCGTAACCTCCTCCAGCCCTTACACCCCTCCCTATCTCTGTAACCTCCTCCAGCCCCTACACCCCTCCCTATCTCTGTAACCTCCCCCAGCCCCTACACCCCTCCCTATCTCTGTTACCTCCTCCAGCCCCTACAACCCTCTGAAATCAGTCCACGTATGGCGATTGGACACGAAGTTGTTGTATTCAACCCCTGAACCTATAACCACCACTGTCCACTCTCTATCCCTGTCTCTGTCTCTGTCTCTGTCTTTCTCTCTCTCTCTGTCTCCCTCTCTCTCTGTCTCTCTTTCTCTCTCTCTTTCGTTTTTTCCCTCTCTTTCCCTCCCCCTCTCTATCTGTCTACCTCTCTCTCCCTCCCACTCTCTCCCTCCCTTTCTCTACCTCCCTGTCTCTCTCTCTGTCTGTCTCTCTCTTTCTCTCTGTCCCTCTCACCCTCGCTCTGTCTCTCTCTGCCTCTCTCACTCTCTCTCTCTCTATTTCTCTCTCTCTCTCGCTCTCTCTCTGTCTCTCTTTCTCTCTCTCTCTCCCTCTCTCTCTCTCTCTCTGTCCCTCTCTCCCTCGCACTGTCTCTCTCTGCCTTTCTCACTCTAACTCTCTCTCTATTTCTCTCTCTACCTCTCTGACCCTCTCTGTCCCTCGCTCTCTCCCTCTCTCTCACTCTGCCTCTCTCTCTCTCTCTGCCCCTCTATCCCTCTCTCCCTCTCTGTCCCTCTATCCCTCTCTCTCTCCTACTTTAAGAAACCCCTTTCAAACTGACCTCGCCTGGCACCCCCTCCGCTGCCGAGACCTCCTCTGGACAAGTCCCTTTCTCATGAAGGCTCCTGTGGAGCCTCCACGGAGTGAAAGTGGCTATACGAATGCGGGGCACGGTGGAGTGGGTTAAACGGGGTGGGGGTGAGAGAGCGGCGGGTACCTGGGAGCGTTCGTCCAGAGACGGAGAAAGCGGCTATCCTGCCTGACGAGTAGAGGACGGAGATGTTGATCAGGTAGGATGTGTCCGGTCTGAGTTCAGGCAACAGAGCCCCGGTCACATGGCCGCCCAGGTCCAGAGAGCGGACCGGACCCCCTGTCAGGGGGCCGTACAGGATCCTGTAACGCCTCACGTCGTCCGGGTTGGGGAACCACGCCAGGCTTAAGACGTAGGCCGAGAGAGCTCGGACTAAAAACCGAAAAGGCCCGATCTCACCTAGCACACCCAGAAAGATTAAATTAATCTCAGTAACTCACACCCAGGGTATAGTATATATAAACCACCACGAACCCCTCGATTAGATTCCAGTCTGTAACTCACTCCCGGGTATCTGTTATTCTATATATAAACCACCCGGAACCCCTTGATTAGATTCCAGTCTGTAACTCACTCCCGGGTATCTGTTATTCTATATATAAACCCCACCGAACCCCTCGATTAGATTCCAGTCTGTAACTCACTCCCGGGTATCTGTTATTCTATATATAAACCACCCCGAACCCCTCGAATAGATTCCAGACTGTAACTCACTCCCGGGTATCTGTTATTCTATATATAAACCACCCCGAACCCCTCAATTAGATTCCAGTCTGTAACCCACTCCCGGGTATCTGTTACTCTATATATAAAACACACCGAAACCCTCGATTAGATTCCAGTCTGTAACCCACTCCCGGGTATCTGTTATTCTATATATAAACCACCCCGAACCTCTCGATTAGATTCCAGTCTGTAACTCACTCCCGGGTATCTGTTATTCTATATATAAACCACCCCGAACCCCACGATTAGATTCCAGTCTGTAACTGACTCCCGGGGTATCTGTTAGTCTATATGTAAACCCCGCCGAACCCCTCGAATAGATTCCAGTCTGTAACTCACTCTCGAGTATTTGTCATTCCATATATAAACCACCCCGAACTCCTCGATTAGATTGCAGTCTGTAACTGATTCCCGGGTATCTGTTATTCTATATATAAACCCTGACGAACCCCTCGATTAGATTCCAGTCTGTAACTCACTCTCGAGTATTTGTCATTCCATATATAAACCACCCCGAACTCCTCGATTAGATTGCAGTCTGTAACTGATTCCCGGGTATCTGTTATTCTATATATAAACCCCGCCGAACCCCTCAATTAGATTCCAGTCTGTAACTCACTCCCGGGTATCTGTTATTCTATATATAAACCACCCCGAACCCCTCGATTAGATTCCAGTCTGTAACTCACTCCCGGGTATCTGTTATTCTATATATAAATCACCACGAACCCCTCGATTAGATTCCAGTCTGAAACACACTCCCGGGTATCTGTTATTCTATATATAAACCGCCCCGAACCCCTCGATTAGATTCCAGTCTGTAACTCACTCCCGGGTATCCGTTACTCTATATATAAACCACCCCGAACCCCTCGATTAGATTCCAGTCTGTAACTCACTCCCGGGCATCAGTTATTCTATATATAAACCGCCCCGAACCCCTCGATTAGATTCCAGTCTGTAACTCACTCCAGGGTATCCGTTATTCTATATATAAACCACCCCGAAACCCTCGATTAGATTCCAGTCTGTAACTCACTCCCGGGTATCTGTTATTCTATATATAAACTACCCTGAAACCCTCGATTAGATTCTGGTCTGTAACTCACTCCCGGATATCTGTTATTCTATATATAAACCACCCCGAACCCCTCGATTAGATTCCAGTCTGTAACTCACTCCCGGGTATCTGTTATTCTATATATAAACCACCCCGAACCTCTCGATTAGATTCCAGTCTGTAACGCACTCCCGGGTATCTGTTATTCTATATATAAACCCTGACGAACCCCTCGATTAGATTCCAGTATGTAACTCACTCTCGAGTATCTGTTATTCTATATAAAAACCCCGCCGAACCCCTCGATTAGGTTCCAGTCTGTAACTCACTCCCGGGTATCTGTTATTCTATATATAAACCACCCCGAACCCCTCGATTAGATTCCAGTCTGTAACTCACTCCCGGGTATCTGTTATTCTATATATAAACCACCCCGAACCCCTCCATTAGATTCCAGTCTGTAACTCACTCCCGGGTATCAGTTATTCTATATATAAACTACCCTGAAACCCTCGATTAGATTCCGGTATGTAACTCACTCCCGGGTATCTGTTATTCTATATATAAACCACCCCGAACCCCTCGATTAGATTCCAGTCTGTAACTCACTCCCGGGTATCTGTTATTCTATATATAAACCACCCCGAACCCCTCGATTAGATTCCAGTCTGTAACTCACTCCCGGGTATCTGTTATTCTATATATAAATCACCCCGAACCCCTCGATTAGATTCCAGTCTGAAACACACTCCCGGGTATCTGTTATTCTATATATAAACCGCCCCGAACCACTCGATTAGATTCCAGTCTGTAACTCACTCCCGGGTATCCGTTACTCAATATATAAACCACCCCGAACCCCTCGATTAGATTCCAGTCTGTAACTCAATCCTGGGCATCAGTTATTCTATATATAAACCGCCCCGAACCCCTCGATTAGATTCCAGTCTGTAACTCACTCCCGGGTATCTGTTATTCTATATATAAACTACCCTGAAACCCTCGATTAGATTCCGGTCTGTAACTCACTCCCGGGTATCTGTTATTCTATATATAAACCACCCCGAACCCCTCGATTAGATTCCAGTCTGTAACTCACTCCCGGGTATCTGTTATTCTATATATAAAACACCCCGAACCTCTCGATTAGATTCCAGTCTGTAACGCACTCCCGGGTATCTGTTATTCTATATATAAACCCTGACGAACCCCTCGATTAGATTCCAGTATGTAACTCACTCTCGAGTATCTGTTATTCTATATATAAACCCCGCCGAACCCCTCGATTAGGTTCCAGTCTGTAACTCACTCCCGGGTATCTGTTATTCTATATATAAACCACCCCGAGCCCCTCGATTAGTTTCCAGTCTGTAACTCACTCCCAGGTATCTGTTATTCTATATATAAACCACCCCGAACCCCTCCATTAGATTCTAGTCTGTAACTCACTCCCGGGTATCTGATATTCTATATATAAACTACCCTGAAACCCTCGATTAGATTCCGGTATGTAACTCACTCCCGGGTATCTGTTATTCTATATATAAACCACACCGAACCCCTCGATTAGATTCCAGTCTGTAACCCACTCCCGGGTATCTGTTATTTTATATATAAACCACCCCGAAACCCTCGATTAGATTCCGGTCTGTAACTCACTCCCGGGTATCTGTTATTCTATATATAAACCACCCCGAACCCCTCGATTAGATTCCAGTGTGTAACTCACTCTCGAGTATCTGTTATTCTATATATAAACCACCCCGAACCCCTCGATTAGATTCCAGTCTGTAACTCACTCCCGGGTATCTGTTATTCTATATATAAACCACCCCGAACCCCTCCATTAGATTCCAGTCTGTAACTCACTCCCGGGTATCAGTTATTCTATATATAAACCCTGACGAACCCCTCGATTAGATTCCGGTATGTAACTCACTCTCGAGTATCTGTTATTCTATATATAAACCACCCCGAACCCCTCGATTAGATTCCGGTCTGTAACTCACTCCCGGGTATCTGTTATTCTATATATAAACCACCCCGAACCCCTCGATTAGATTCCAGTGTGTAACTCACTCTCGAGTATTTGTTATTCCATATATAAACCACCTCGAACCCCTCGTTTAGATTCCAGTCTGTAAATCACTCCAGGGTATCTGTTATTCTATATATAAACCACCCCGAACCTCTCGATTAGATTCCAGTCTGTAATGCACTCCCGGGTATCTGTTATTCTATATATAAACCCTGACGAACCCCTCGATTAGATTCCAGTATGTAACTCACTCTCGAGTATCTGTTATTCTATATATAAACACCGCCAAACCCCTTGATTAGATTACAGTCTGTAACTCACTCCCGGGTATCTGTTATTCTATATATAAACCACCCCGAACCCCTCGATTAGATTCCAGTCTGTAACTCACTCCCGGCTCTCTGTTATTCTATATATAAACCACCCGAACCCCTCAATTAGATTCCAGTCTGTAACCCACTCCCGGGTATCTGTTACTCTATATATAAACCACACCGAACCCCTCGATTAGATTCCAGTCTGTAACTCACTCCCGGGTATCTGTTATTCTATATATAAACCGCCCCGAACCCCTCGATTAGATTCCAGTCTGTAACTCACTCCCGGGTATCCGTTATTCTATATATAAACCACCCCGAACCCCTCGATTAGATTCCAGTCTGAAACACACTCCCGGGTATCTGTTATTCTATATATAAACCGCCCCGAACCCCTCGATTAGATTCCAGTCTGTAACTCACTCCCGGGTATCCGTTACTCTATATATAAACCACCCCGAACCCCTCGATTAGATTCCAGTGTGTAACTCACTCCCGGGCATCAGTTATTCTATATATAAACCGCCCCGAACCCCTCGATTAGATTCCAGTCTGTAACTCACTCCAGGGTATCCGTTATTCTATGTATAAACCACCCCGAACCCCTCGATTAGATTCCAGTCTGTAACTCACTCCCGGGTATCTGTTATTCTATATATAAACTACCCTGAAACCCTCGATTAGATTCTGGTCTGTAACTCACTCCCGGATATCTGTTATTCTATATATAAACCACCCCGAACCCCTCGATTAGATTCCAGTGTGTAACTCACTCCCGGGTATCTGTTATTCTATATATAAACCACCACGAACCTCTCGATTAGATTCCAGTCTGTAACGCACTCCCGGGTATCTGTTACTCTATATATAAACCCTGACGAACCCCTCGATTAGATTCCAGTATGTAACTCACTCTCGAGTATCTGTTATTCTATATAAAAACCCCGCCGAACCCCTCGATTAGGTTCCAGTCTGTAACTCACTCCCGGGTATCTGTTATTCTATATATAAAACACCCCGAACCCCTCGATTAGATTCCAGTCTGTAACTCACTCCCGGGTATCTGTTATTCTATATATAAACCACCCCGAACCCCTCCATTAGATTCCAGTCTGTAACTCACTCCTGGGTATCAGTTATTCTATATATAAACTACCCTGAAACCCTCGATTTGATTCCGGTATGTAACTCACTCCCGGGTATCTGTTATTCTATATATAAACCACCCCCGTACCCCTCAATTAGATTCCAGTCTGTAACTCACTCCCGGGTATCTGTTATTCTATATATAAACCACCCCCGTACCCCTCGATTATATTCCAGTCTGTAACTCACTCCCGGGTATCTGTTATTCTATATATAAACTACCCTGCAACCCTCGATTAGATTCCGGTCTGTAACTCACTCCCGGGTATCTGTTATTCTATATATAAACCACCCCGAAACCCTCGATTAGATTCCAGTCTCAAACTCACTCCCAGGTATCTGTTAATCTATATATAAACCACCCCGAACCCCTCGATTACATTCCAGTCTGTAACTCACTCCCGGGTATCTGTTATTCTATATATAAATCGCCCCGAACCCCTCGATTAGATTCCAGTCTGTAACTCACTCCCGGGTATCCGTTATTCTATATATAAACCACCCCGAACCCCTCGATTAGATTCCAGTCTGTAACTCACTCCCGGGTATCTGTTACTCTATATATAAACTAGCCTGAAACCCTCGATTAGATTCCGGTCTGTAACTCACTCCCGGGTATCTGTTATTCTATATATAAACCACACCGAACCCCTCGATTAGTTTCCAGTCTGTAACCCACTCCCGGGTATCTGTTATTTTATATATAAACCACCCCGAACCCCTCGATTAGATTCAAGTCTGAAACCCACTCCCGGGTATCTGTTAATCTATATATAAAACACCCCGAACCCCTCGATTACATTCCAGTCTGTAACTCACTCCCGGGTATCCGTTATTCTATATATAAACCCCACCGAACCCCTCGATTAGATTCCAGTCTGTAACTCACTCCCGGGCATCTGTTATTCTTATTATAAACCACCCCGAACCCCTCGATTAGATTCCAGTCTGTAACTCACTCTAGAGTATTTGTTATTCCATATATAAACCACCCCGAACCCCTCGATTAGATTCCAGTCTGTAACGCACTGCCGGGTATCTGTTATTCTATATATGAACCCTGACGAAACCCTCGATTAGATTCCAGTGTGTAACTCACTCTCGAGTATCTGTTAATCTATATATAAAACCCGCCAAACCGCTCGATTAGATTCCAGTCTGTAACCCAATCCCGGGTATCTGTTATTCGATATATAAACCACCCCGAACCCCTCGATTAGATTCCAGTCTGTAACTCACTCCCGGGTATCTGTTATTCTATATATAAACCACCCCGAACCCCTCGATTAGATTCCAGTCTGTAACCCACTTCCGGGTATCTGTTATTCTATATATAAACCACACCGAAACCCTCGATTAGATTCCAGTCTGTAACTCACTCCCGGGTATCCGTTACTCTATATATAAACCACCCCGAACCCCTCGATTAGATTCCAGTCTGTAACTCACTCCCGGGCATCTGTTATTCTATATATAAACCGCCCCGAACGCCTCGATTAGATTCCAGTCTGTAACTCACTCCCGGGTATCCGTTATTCTATATATAAACCACCCCAAACCCCTCGATTAGATTACAGTCTGTAACTCACTCCCGGGTATCTGTTATTCTATATATAAACCACCCCCGTACCCCTCGATTAGATTCCAGTCTGTAACTCACTCCCGGGTATCTGTTATTCTATATATAAACCACCCCCGTACCCCTCGATTATATTCCAGTCTGTAACTCACTCCCGGGTATCTGTTATTCTATATATAAACTACCCTGCAACCCTCGATTAGATTCCGGTCTGTAACTCACTCCCGGGTATCTGTTACTCTATATATAAACCACCCCGAACCCCTCGATTAGATTCCAGTCTCAAACTCACTCCCAGGTATCTGTTAATCTATATATAAACCACCCCGAACCCCTCGATTACATTCCAGTCTGTAACTCACTCCCGGGTATCTGTTATTCTATATATAAACCGTCCCGAACCCCTCGATTAGATTCCAGTCTGTAACTCACTCCCGGGTATCCGTTATTCTATATATAAACCGCCCCGAACCCCTCGATTAGATTCCAGTCTGTAACTCACTCCCGGGTATCTGTTACTCCATATATAAACTACCCTGAAACCCTCGATTAGATTCCGGTCTGTAACTCACTCCCGGATATCTGTTATTCTATATATAAACCACACTGAACCCCTCGATTAGTTTCCAGTCTGTAACCCACTCCCGGGTATCTGTTATTTTATATATAAACCACCCCGAACCCTTCGATTAGATTCAAGTCTGAAACCCACTCCCGGGTATCTGTTAATCTATATATAAACCACCCCGAACCCCTCGATTACATTCCAGTCTGTAACTCACTCCCGGGTATCCGTTATTCTATATATAAACCCCACCGAACCCCTCGATTAGATTCCAGTCTGTAACTCACTCCCGGGCATCTGTTATTCTATATATAAACCACCCCGAACCCCTCGATTAGATTCCAGTCTGTAACGCACTCGCTGGTATCTGTTATTCTATATATAAACCCTGACGAACCCCTCGATTAGATTCCAGTGTGTAACTCACTCTCGAGTATCTGTTATTCTATATATAAACCCCGCCGAACCCTTCGATTAGATTCCAGTCTGTAACTCACTCCCGGGTATCTGTTATTCTATATATAAACCACCCCGAACCCCTCGATTAGATTCCAGTATGTAACTCGCTCCCGGGTATCTGTTATTCTATATATAAACCACCCCGAACACCTCGATTAGATTCCAGTCTGTAACCCACTCCCGGGTATCTGTTATTCTATATATAAACCACACCGAACCCCTCGACTAGATTCCAGTCTGTAACTCACTCCCGGGTATCTGTTGTTCTATATATAAACCACACCGAACCCCTCGATTAGATTCCAGTCTGTAACCAACTCCCGGGTATCTGTTATTCTATATATAAACCACCCCAAACCCCTCGATTAGATTCCAGTCTGTAACTCACCATCGGGTATCTGTTATTCTATATATAAACCACCCCGAACACCTCAATTAGATTCCAGTCTGTAACCCACTCCCGGGTATCTGTTATTCTATATATAAACCACACCGAACCCCTCGATTAGATTCCAGTCTGTAACTCACTCCCGGGTATCTGTTATTCTATATATAAACTACCCTGAAACCCTCGATTAGATTCCGGTCTGTAACTCACTCCCGGGTATCTGTTATTCTATATATAAACCACACCGAACCCCTCGATTAGTTTCCAGTCTGTAACCCACTCCCGGGTATCTGTTATTTTATATATAAACCACCCCGAACTCCTCGATTAGATTCAAGTCTGAAACTCACTCCTGGGTATCTGTTAATCTATATATAAACCACCCTGAACCCCTTGATTACATTGCAGTCTGTAACTCACTCCCGGGTATCTGTTATTCTATATATAAACCATCCCGAACCCCTCGATTAGATTCCAGTCTGTAACTCACTCTCCAGTATTTGTTATTCCATATATAAACCACCCCGAACCTCTCGATTAGATTCCAGTCTGTAACGCACTCCCGGGTATCTGTTATTCTATAAATAAACCACCCCGAACCTCTCGATTAGATTCCAGTCTGTAACGCACTCCCGGGTATCTGTTATTCTTTATATAAAGCCTGACGAACCCCTCGATTAGATTCCAGTATGTAACTCACTCTCGAGTATCTGTTATTCTATATATAAAACCCGCCGAACCCCTCGATTAGGTTCCAGTCTGTAACTCACTCCCGGGTATCTGTTATTCTATATATAAACCACCCCGAGCCCCTCGATTAGTTTCCAGTCTGTAACTCACTCCCAGGTATCTGTTATTCTATATATAAACCACCCCGAACCCCTCCATTAGATTCTAGTCTGTAACTCACTCCCGGGTATCTGATATTCTATATATAAACTACCCTGAAACCCTCGATTAGATTCCGGTATGTAACTCACTCCCGGGTATCTGTTATTCTATATATAAACCACCCCGAACCCCTCGATTAAATTCCAGTCTGTAACCCACTCCCGGGTATCTGTTATTTTATATATAAACCACCCCGAAACCCTCGATTAGATTCCGGTCTGTAACTCACTCCCGGGTATCTGTTATTCTATATATAAACCACCCCGAACCCCTCGATTAGATTCCAGTGTGTAACTCACTCTCGAGTATTTGTTATTCCATATATAAACCGCCTCGAACCCCTCGTTTAGATTCCAGTCTGTAAATCACTCCAGGGTATCTGTTATTCTATATATAAACCACCCCGAACCTCTCGATTAGATTCCAGTCTGTAATGCACTCCCGGGTATCTGTTATTCTATATATAAACCCTGACGAACCCCTCAATTTGATTCCAGTATGTAACTCACTCTCGAGTATCTGTTATTCTATATATAAACCCCGCCGAACCCCTCGATTAGATTCCAGTCTGTAACGCACTCCCGTGTATCTGTTATTCTATATATAAACCACCCCGAACCCCTCAATTAGATTCCAGTATGTAACTCACTCTCGAGTATCTGTTATTCTATATATAAACCACCCCGAACCCCTCGATTGGATTCCAGTCTGTAACTCACTCTCGGGTATCTGTTATTCTATATATAAACTACCCTGAAACCCTCGATTAGATTCCGGTCTGTAACTCACTCCCGGGTATCTGTTATTCTATATATAAACCACCCCGAACCCCTCGATTAGCTTCCAGTCTGTAACTAACTCCCGGGTACCTGTTATTCTATATATAAATCACCCCGAACCCCTCGATTAGATTCCAGTCTGTAACCCACTCCCGGGTATCTGTTATTCTATATATAAACCACACCGATCCCCTCGATTATATTCCAGTCTGTAACTCACTCCCGGGCATCTGTTATTCTATATATAAACTACCCTGAAACCCTCGATTAGATTCCAGTCTGTAACCAACTCCCGGGTATCTGTTATTCTATATATAAACCACCCCGAACCCCTCGATTAGATTCCAGTCTGTAACTCACCATCGGGTATCTGTTATTCTATATATAAACCACCCCGAATACCTCAATTAGATTCCAGTCTGTAACTCACTCCCGGGTATCTGTTATTCTATATATAAACTACCCTGAAACCCTCGATTAGATTCCGGTCTGTAACTCACTCCCGGGTATCTGTTATTCTATATATAAACCACACCGAACCCCTCGATTAGTTTCCAGTCTGTAACCCACTCCCGGGTATCTGTTATTTTATATATAAACCACCCCGAACTCCTCGATTAGATTCAAGTCTGAAACTCACTCCTGGGTATCTGTTAATCTATATATAAACCACCCTGAACCCCTTGATTACATTGCAGTTTGTAACTCACTCCCGGGTATCTGTTATTCTATATATAAACCCCACCGAACCCCTCGATTAGATTCCAGTCTGTAACTCACTCCCGTGCATCTGTTATTCTATATATAAACCATCCCGAACCCCTCGATTAGATTCCAGTCTGTAACTCACTCTCGAGTATTTGTTATTCCATATATAAACCACCCCGAACCTCTCGATTAGATTCCAGTCTGTAACGCACTCCCGGGTATCTGTTATGCTATATATATACCACCCTGAACCCCTCGATTAGATTCCAGTCTGTAACTCACTCCAGGGTATCTGTTATTCTATATATAAACCACCCCGAACCTCTCGATTAGATTCCAGTCTGTAACGCACTCCCGGGTATCTGTTATTCTATATATAAACCCTGACGAACCCCTCGATTAGGTTCCAGTCTGTAACTCACTCCCGGGTATCTGTTATTCTATATATAAACCACCCCGAGCCCCTCGATTAGTTTCCAGTCTGTAACTCACTCCCAGGTATCTGTTATTCTATATATAAACCACCCCGAACCCCTCCATTAGATTCTAGTCTGTAACTCACTCCCGGGTATCTGATATTCTATATATAAACTACCCTGAAACCTTCGATTAGATTCCGGTATGTAACTCACTCCCGGGTATCTGTTATTCTATATATAAACCACCCCGAACCCCTCGATTAGATTCCAGTATGTAACTCACTCTCGAGTATCTGTTATTCTATATATAAACACCGCCAAACCCCTTGATTAGATTACAGTCTGTAACTCACTCCCGGGTATCTGTTATTCTATATATAAACCACCCCGATCCCCTCGATTAGATTCCAGTCTGTAACTCACTCCCGGCTCTCTGTTATTCTATATATAAACCACCCGAACCCCTCAATTAGATTCCAGTCTGTAACCCACTCCCGGGTATCTGTTACTCTATATATAAACCACACCGAACCCCTCGATTAGATTCCAGTCTGTAACTAACTCCCGGGTATCTGTTATTCTATATATAAACCGCCCCGAACCCCTCGATTAGATTCCAGTCTGTAACTCACTCCCGTGTATCCGTTATTCTATATATAAACCACCCCGAACCCCTCGATTAGATTCCAGTCTGAAACACACTCCCGGGTATCTGTTATTCTATATATAAACCGCCCCGAACCCCTCGATTAGATTCCAGTCTGTAACTCACTCCCGGGTATCCGTTACTCTATATATAAACCACCCCGAACCCCTCGATTAGATTCCAGTCTGTAACTCACTCCCGGGCATCAGTTATTCTATATATAATCCGCCCCGAAACTCTCGATTAGATTCCAGTCTGTAACTCACTCCAGGGTATCCGTTATTCTATATATAAACCACCCCGAACCCCTCGATTAGATTCCAGTCTGTAACTCACTCCCGGGTATCTGTTATTCTATATATAAACTACCCTGAAACCCTCGATTAGATTCTGGTCTGTAACTCACTCCCGGATATCTGTTATTCTATATATAAACCACCGCGATCCCCTCGATTAGATTCCAGTCTGTAACTCACTCCCGGGTATCTGTTATTCTATATATAAACCACCACGAACCTCTCGATTAGATTCCAGTCTGTAACGCACTCCCGGGTATCTGTTACTCTATATATAAACCCTGACGAACCCCTCGATTAGATTCCAGTATGTAACTCACTCTCGAGTATCTGTTATTCTATATAAAAACCCCGCCGAACCCCTCGATTAGGTTCCAGTCTGTAACTCACTCCCGGGTATCTGTTATTCTATATATAAACCACCCCGAACCCCTCGATTAGATTCCAGTCTGTAACTCACTCCCTGGTATCTGTTATTCTATATATAAACCACCCCGAACCCCTCCATTAGATTCCAGTCTGTAACTCACTCCCGGGTATCAGTTATTCTATATATAAACTACCCTGAAACCCTCGATTAGATTCCGGTATGTAACTCACTCCCGGGTATCTGTTATTCTATATATAAACCACCCCGAACCCCTCGATTAGATTCCAGTCTGTAACTCACTCCCGGGTATCTGTTATTCTATATATAAACCACCCCGAACCCCTCGATTAGATTCTAGTCTGTAACTCACTCCCGGGTATCTGTTATTCTATATATAAATCACCCCGAACCCCTCGATTAGATTCCAGTCTGAAACACACTCCCGGGTATCTGTTATTCTATATATAAACCGCCCCGAACCACTCGATTAGATTCCAGTCTGTAACTCACTCCCGGGTATCCGTTACTCTATATATAAACCACCCCGAACCCCTCGATTAGATTCCAGTCTGTAACTCACTCCCGGGCATCAGTTATTCTATATATAAACCGCCCCGAACCCCTCGATTAGATTCCAGTCTATAACTCACTCCAGCGTATCCGTTATTCTATATATAAACCAGCCCGAACCCCTCGATTAGATTCCAGTCTGTAACTCACTCCCGGGTATCTGTTATTCTATATATAAACTACCCTGAAACCCTCGATTAGATTCCAGTCTGTAACTCACTCCCGGGTATCTGTTATTCTATATATAAACCACCCCGAACCCCTCGATTAGATTCCAGTCTGTAACTCACTCCCGGGTATCTGTTATTCTATATATAAACCACCCCGAACCTCTCGATTAGATTCCAGTCTGTAACGCACTCCCGGGTATCTGTTATTCTATATATAAACCCTGACGAACCCCTCGATTAGATTCCAGTATGTAACTCATTCTCGAGTATCTGTTATTCTATATATAAACCCCGCCGAACCCCTCGATTAGGTTCCAGTCTGTAACTCACTCCCGGGTATCTGTTATTCTATATATAAACCACCCCGAGCCCCTCGATTAGTTTCCAGTCTGTAACTCACTCCCGGGTATCTGTTATTCTATATATAAACCACCCCGAACCCCTCCATTAGATTCTAGTCTGTAACTCACTCCCGGGTATCTGATATTCTATATATAAACTACCCTGAAACCCTCGATTAGATTCCGGTATGTAACTCACTCCCGGGTATCTGTTATTCTATATATAAACCACACCGAACCCCTCGATTAGATTCCAGTCTATAACTCACTCCCGGGCATCTGTTATTCTATATATAAACCACCCCGAACCCCTCGATTAGATTCCAGTCTGTAACTCACTCCCGGGTATCTGTTATTCTATATATAAACCACCCCCGTACCCCTCGATTAGATTCCAGTCTGTAACTCACTCCCGGGTATCTGTTATTCTATATATAAACCACCCCCTAACCCCTCGATTATATTCCAGTCTTTAACTCACTCCCGGGTATCTGTTATTCTCTATATAAACTACCCTGCAACCCTCGATTAGATTCCGGTCTGTAACTCACTCCCGGGTATCTGTTATTCTATATATAAACCACCCCGAACCCCTCGATTAGATTCCAGTCTCAAACTCACTCCCAGGTATCTGTTAATCTATATATAAACCACCCCGAACCCCTCGATTACATTCCAGTCTGTATCCCACTCCAGGGTATCTGTTATTCTATATATAAACCACACCGAACCCCTCGATTAGATTCCAGTCTGTTACTCACTCCCGGGTATCTGTTATTCTATATATAAACCACCCCGAACCCCTCGATTAGATTCCAGTCTGTAACTCACTCCCGGGCATCTGTTATTCTATATATAAACCACCCCGAACCCCTCTGTTAGATTCCAGTCTGTAACTCACTCTCGAGTATTTGTTATTCCATATATAAACCACCCCGAACCTCTCGATTAAATTCCAGTCTGTAACGCACTCCCGGGTATCTGTTATTCTACATATAAACCCTGACGAACCCCTCGATTAGATTCCAGTGTGTAACTCACTCTCGAGTATCTGTTATTCTATATATAAACCCTGCCGAACCCCTCGATTAGATTCCAGTGTGTAACTCACTCCCGGGTATCTGTTATTCTATATATAAACCACCCCGAACCCCTCGATTAGATTCCAGTCTGTAACTCACTCCCGGGTATCTGTTATTCTATATATAAACCACCCCGAACCCCTCGATTAGATTCCAGTCTGTAACTCACCATCGGGTATCTGTTATTCTATATATAAACCACCCCGAACCCCTCAATTAGATTCCAGTCTGTAACCCACTCCCGGGTATCTGTTATTCTATATATAAACCACACCGAACCCCTCAATTAGATTCCAGTCTGTAACTCACTCCCGGGCATCTGTTATTCTATATATAAACCGCCCCGAACCCCTCGATTAGATTCCAGTCTGTAACTCACTCCCGGGTATCCGTTATTCTATATATAAACCACCCCGAACCCCTCTATTAGATTCCAGTCTGTAACTCACTCCCGGGTATCTGTTATTCTGTATATAAAACACCCCGAACCCCTCGATTAGATTCCAGTCTTTAACTCACTCCCGGGTATCTGTTATTCTATATATAAACTACCCCGAAACCCTCGATTAGATTCCGGTCTGTAGCTCACTCCTGATCATCTGAGATTATTATGTTCTATATTCATAAATCCTCCTGAACTCAGTGTGTGTTTGTGTGAGTGATTGTGTGTGGAAATGAGCCTGTGTTTGTGTGAGTATGAGTGAGTGAGTGATTTTCTGTGACTGTGCGAATAATCGTGATTGTGACTGTGAGTGTGTGTTAGTGTTTGACTGAGCATGTGTGTGAGTGTGTGCGTTTGACAGTGCGTGTGTGTGAGTGTGAGCATGTCTGTGTGTGGGCGTGTCTGTGTTTTTGTGTGAGTGTTTGTGTGAATTAGCGATTGGGAGTGCATGTGTGAATGCTTCTGTGTGTGTGCACATGTGTATGTATGAGAGTGTGTGGGTGTGTGAGTGTGAGAGTATGTGTGAGTGCAACTGTGTGTGTGTGTGTCTGAGTGTGTATGTGTGAGTACATGAGTATGAGTGAGAGTGTGTGTTTGAATGTGAGGGTGTATGAGTGTGAGGCTGTGTGAGTGCATCTGAGTGTGTATGTGTGAGTGTGTGTGTGGGTTAGTGAGTGTGTGTGTTTGTGAGAGTGTGTGAGTGAGAATGTGAGGGTGTGTGAGTGTGAGAGTGTGTGAGAGTGCATCTGTGTGTATGTGTGTGTGTGTGTGTGAGGTTTTGTGTGTGAGTGTGTCTTTGTTTGTGTGTGAGTGAGTGCATGTGTGTGCACGTTACTCTCTATGAGTGAGTGTTCGTGTATGTGTGAGTGAGTGTGTGTGTGTGTGTGTGTCTGAGTGAGTGTATGTGTGAGGGTGTGTGAGTATGAGAGTGTGTGAGAGTGCATCTGTGTGTATGTGTGCGTGTGAGGGTGTGTGTGTGTGAGGGTTTGTGTGTGAGTGTGTCTGTGTTTGTGTGTGATTGAGTGCATGTGTGTGTGAGTTACTGTCTGTGAGTGAGTTTTCGTGTATGTGTGAGTGAGTGTGTGTGAGTGTGTGTCTGTGTCTGAGTGAGTGTGTGTGTGAGAGTGTGACAGTGAGTGTGTGTGTCAGTGAGTGTGAGTGTGACAGTGAGTGTGAGAGTGTGTGAGTGTGACAGTGAGTGTGTGTGTCAGTGAGTTTGAGAGTATGTGAGTGTGACAGTGAGTGTGACAGTATGTCAGTGTGACAGTGATTGTGAGTGTGTGAGCGTGACAGTGAGAGCGTGTGTCAGTGAGTGTGAGATTGTGTCAGTGAGTGTGTGAGTGTGTCAGTAAGTGTGTGAGTGTGACAGTGAGAGTGTGTGTGTCAGTGAGTGTGAGAGTGTGTTAGTGAGTGTGACTGAGTGTGTGTGTGTGTCAGTGAGTGCGTGAGTGTGACAGTGAGAGTGTATGTGTGACAGTGTGTGAGAGAGTGTGTCAGTGAGTGTGACAGTGAGAGTGTGTGTGTGTGTCGGTGAGTGTGAGAGTGTGTTAGTGAGTGTGTGAGTGTGACCGTGAGAGTGTGTGTGTGTCAGTGAGTGTGAGAGTGTGTCGGTGAGTATGTGAGTGTATCAGTGAGTGTGTCAGTGAGTGTGTCAGTGAGAGTGTGTGTGTGTGTCAGTGAGTGTGAGAGTGTGTGAGTGTGACAGTGAGGGTGTGTGTGTGTGTCAGTGAGTGTGAGGGTGTCGGTGAGTATGTGAGTGTGACAGTGAGAGTGTGTGTGTGTGTCAGTGAGTGTGTCAGTGAGTGTGTGAGTGTGTCAGTGAGAGTGTGTGTGTGTGTCAGTGAGCGTGAGAGTGTGTATCAGTGAGTGTGTGAGTGTGTGTTTGTGTGACAGTGAGAGTGTGTGTCAGTGAGTGTATCAGTGAGTGTGTGAGTGTGTGTTTGTGTGACAGTGAGAGTGTGTGTGTGTGTATCAGTGAGTGTGACAGTGAGTGTGTTTGTGTGACAGTGAGAGTGTGAGAGTGTGTCAGTGAGTGTGACAGTGTGTGTGTGTGTGTGTGTGTGTGTGTGTCAGTGAGTGTGACAGTGAGTGTGCGAGGGAACGCCCTGGGGTATTTTATAAGCCACGGCGAGTTCAGCCTCCCGATTGGCGTTGCCGCTGCCTCCAGGACCTTTCGAAAACCCCTTTAGCGTTTCCAGCTCCCCCAGACTTTACCGAAAGTCCCCGTCAAAGCCTCTCCCTCTCCGGCTGGTGGCGGGGGGTGCGGGGGTGGGGTTGCAAGTCACCCTGACGGTGCGCGCCTGGCAGAGTCCAGAGCCTCGAGACACCGCGCTCTCCGGAGTCAAACTCTCCCCATCGCCCAGCCCTGCCTGCCTCCCGTTCTCTCTCTTTCTCTCTGTGTCCCGTTACCTGCCGGTGTGGCCGTGGTGGTGAGCGGCGTGAGGGGGAACCCTGCCCCGTGGAGGCTGTCCTCCTCCGGCACGTGTCCGTCCCCGGCAGGAGTCCCCGTCCGGGCCACATCAGTCACGGCGGAGACTCGGAGACTCGGAGGGACCAGCAGCTCTGGAGGGAGCGGGGGTGGGGGGAGGGGTGGGGGGAGAAGGGGAGGGAGGGGAGGGCAGGGAGGGGAGAGAGAGAGAGGAGGAGGAGGTGGGGGGTAGGGAGGGGAGGGAGGCGAGGGGGTCGAGGGGAGAGAAATGTCAGAGGTTAGCGATCGACCGTGTTTAGCACACTCGAGGCGGGGAGGAGGGAGGATGAGATTGAGGGAGGGAAGGTGGAGTGATGGAGGGAGGGTGAGATTGAGGGAGGGAGGGTGGAGTGAAGGAGGGAGGGTGAGATTGAGGGAGGGGGTGAACGAGGGAGGGAGCGTTGGACAAAATGAGGGAGGGAGCAAGGGACAGGATGAGGGAGGGAGCAAGGGAGAGAAGGAGGGAGGGAGAGAAGGAGGGAGAGAAGGAGGGAGGGAGAGAAGGAGGGAGAGAAGGAGGCAGGGAGCGGGGAAGGTGGAGAGAAGTAGGGAGGGAGGAGTGAGGGTGAGAATGAGGGATGGTGGAGTGAAGGAGGGAGGGAAGAATGAGGGAGGGAGGGTGGAGTGAGGGAGAGCGAGCGAGGGTGGAGTGGAGGGAGGGAGGAGTGAGTGTGAGGCTGAGGGAGGGAGCGAGAGAGGGTGGAGAGGAGGAGGGAGGGAGGAGCGATGGTGAGAATGAGGGAGGGAGTGAGGGAAGATGGAGAGGAGGGGGTTAGGAGTGAGGGTGAAAACAAGGAAAGGAGGGTGGAGAGAAGGGAGAGAGGAGAAAGGGAGTGGGGGAGGGTGGTGTGAGGGAGGGCAGGAGTGGGGGATGTAGGGAGGGAGTGGGGGATGTAGGGAGTGAGGGAGGGAGGAAGTGAGTGATGTAGGGAGTGGGGGATGTAGGGACTGAGGGAGTGAGGGAGTGAGCGATGTAGGGAGTGGGGGATGTAGGGAGTGAGGGAGGGAGGGAGTGGGTGGATGTAGGAAGTGAGGGAGGGAGGGTGGGAGTGGGGGGATGTAGGGAGTGAGGGAGGGAGGGAGTGGGGGGATGTAGGGAGTGAGGGAGGGACGGAGTGGGGGGTGTAGGGAGTGGGGGATGTAGGGAGGGAGGGAGGGAGGGAGTGGGGGGATGTAGGGAGTGGGGGATATAGGGAGTGAGGGAGGGAGTGAGCGATGTAGGGAGTGAGGGAGGGAGTGAGCGATGTAGGGAGTGGGGGATGTAGGGAGTGAGGGAGGGAGTGATGTAGGGAGTGGGGGATGTAGGGAGTGAGGGAGGCAGGAAGTAGGGGGAGGCAGGAAGTGGGGGCATGTAGGGAGTGAGGGAGGGAGGGAGTGAGCGATGTAGGGAGTGGGGGAAGTAGGGAGTGAGGGAGGCCGGAAGTGGGGGATGTAGGGAGTGAGGGAGGGAGTGAGCGATGTAGGGAGTGAGGGATGTAGGGAGTGAGGGAGGGAGGGAGTGAGTGATGTAGGGAGTGAACGATATAGGGATTGAGGGAGGCAGGAAGTGGGTGGATGTAGGGAGTGAGGGATGTAGGGAGTGAGGGAGTGAGCGATGTAGGGAGTGGGGGATGTAGGGAGTGGGGGATGTAGGGAGTGAGGGAGGGAGGGAGGGAGCGATGTAGGGAGTGGGGGATGTAGGGAGTGAGGGTGGGAGGGAGTGAACGATGTAGGGAGTGGGGGGTGTAGGGAGTGAGGGAGGGAGTGAGCAATGTAGGAGCAGGGGATATAGGGATTGAGGGAGGGAGAGAGTGAGCGATGTAGGGAGTGGGGGATGTAGGGAGTGAGGGATTGAGGGAGTGAACGATGTAGGGAGTGAGAGAGGGAGTGAGAGATGTAGGGAGTGAGGAGGGAGGGAGTGAGCGATGTAGGGAGTGAGGGAGGGAGGGAGTGAGCGATGTAGGGAGTGAGGGAGGGAGGGAGTGAGCGATGTAGGGAGTGAGGGAGGGAGGGAGTGAGCGATGTAGGGAGTGAGGAGGGAGGGAGTGAGCGATGTAGGGAGTGAGGGAGGGAGTGAGTGATGTAGGGAGTGGGGGGATGTAGTGAGTGCGGGAAGACCGAGAGGGGAAAGGGGTTGGAACGAGGGAGGGAGGGAGGGAAGGAGAGCAGGATGGGAGGTCGGGGGGTGGTGAGGGAGGAAGCCGAAGATGGTGGAGGAGGACTGAGGAGGAGGAGGAGGAGGAGGAGGAGGAGGAGGAGAAGCAGAGACTCACCTCTGAAGGCTCGGCAGAGCCTGTCCGCTAGGCCGGGCAGCTCCTCGGGGTCCGTGTA
>NW_027599224.1:0-2500 GCF_964194155.1 Cetorhinus maximus | reverse complement strand
CTGTCTCACTCTGTCTCACTCTGACTCTCTCTCTCTCTGCCTCTCCCTGTCTCTCTGTCTCTCTCTCTGTCTCTCTCCCTCTGTTTCTCTCTCTCTCTGTCTCTCTCTCTCTGTCTCTCTCTCTGCCTCTCCCTGTCTCTCTCTCTCTCTCTGTTTCTCTCAGTATCTCTCTCTCTCTCTCTGTCTCTCTCTCTCTCTCTCTGACTCTCTCTCTGTTTCTCTCTCTCTCTCTGTCTCTCTCTCTCTGTCTCTCTCTCTCTGTCTCTCTCTCGCTCTCTGCCTCTCCCTGTCTCTCTTTCTCTCCGTCTCTTTCTCTCTCTGTGTCTCGGAATCAGATTGGGGAAGTACGTTTGCTACGAGAGAGAGTCTGTATTCCCCTCGTCCCCTCCAGAACTAAGCCTCCCATCTGGAGGGCTCAGCATCACAGCAGAAGTCAGGAAAGTCCCAGACAGAGTTGCAGAGGGAGAGGCAGTAGAGGACAAGCTGGCAAAGTGATCCAAGTAAGCTGAGCCCTCAAATTCCACACACCTCCCATCACTCCTCTGACGTGTGCCATGTTCCACATTTAACCCTCTCACCTGATCCATTCTCAGTCACAAAAAAACTGAGCAGCCCCTTCCCCTATCGGAGGGGGGGGGGATTAACCCTCTCACCCACCCCCTCCCAGTTACACACACACACACCGGGCAGCCCCTTCCCCTATCGGAGAGGGAGGGGGGATTAACCCTCTCACCCACCCCTTCCCAGTTACACACACACACACCGGGCAGCCCCTTCCCCTATCGGAGGGAGGGGATTAACCCTCTCACCCACCCCCTCCCAGTTACACACACACACACCGGGCAGCCCCTTCCCCTATCGGAGGGGGTAGGAATAACCCTCTCACCCACGTCCTCCCAGCGATCCATTTGCACTGACCCTCCGACAGTGCGGCTCTCCCTCAGTACTGACCCTCCGACAGTGCGGCACTCCCTCAGTACTGACCCTCCGACAGTGCGGCACTCCCTCAGCACTGACCCTCCGACAGTGCGGCACTCCCTCAGTACTGACCCTCCGACAGTGCGGTGCTCCCTCAGCACTGACCCTCCGACAGTGCGGCGCTCCCTCAGCACTGACCCTCCGACAGTGCGGCGCTCCCTCAGCACTGACCCTCTGACAGTGCGGCTCTCCCTCAGTACTGACCCTCCGACAGTGCGGCTCTCCCTCAGCACTGACCCTCCGACAGTGCGGCACTCCCTCAGTACTGACCCTCCGACAGTGCGGCTCTCCCTCAGCACTGACCCTCCGACAGTGCGGCGCTCCCTCAGCACTGAAGCTCCGACAGTGCGGCGCTCCCTCAGCATTGACACTCCGACAGTGCGACGGTCCCTCAGTACTGACCCTCCGAGAGTGCGGCTCTCCCTCAGTACTGACCCTCCGAGAGTGCGGCTCTGCCTCAGCACTGACCCTCCGACAGTGCGGCTCTCCCTCAGCACTGACCCTCCGACAGTGCGGCTGTCCCTCAGCACTGACCCTCCGACAGTGCGGCGCTCCCTCAGTACTGACCCTCCGACAGTGCTACGCTCCCTCAGCACTGACCCTCCGACAGCGCGGTGCTCCCTCAGCACTGACCCCCCGACAGTGCGGCTCTCCCTCAGCACTGACCCTCTGACAGGGCGGCTCTCCTTCAGTACTGACCCTCTGACAGTGCGGCACTCCCTCAGTACTGACCCTCCGACAGTGTGGCGCTCCCTCAGTACTGACCCTCCGACAGTGCGGCACTCCCTCAGTACTGACCCTCCGACAGTGCGTCTCTCCCTCAATACCGACCCTCCGACAGTGCGGCGCTCCCTCAGTACTGACCCTCCCACAGTGTGGCGCTCCCTCAGCACTGACCCACCGACAGTGCGGCGCTCCCTCAGCACTGACCCCCCGACAGTGCGGCTCTCCCTCAGCACTGACCCTCCGACAGTGCGGTGCTCCCTCAGTACTGACCCTCCGACAGTGCGGCTCTCCCTCAGCACTGACCCTCCGACAGTGCGGCTCTCCCTCAGTACTGACCCTCCGACAGTGCGGCTCTCCCTCAGTACTGACCATCTGACAGTGCGGCGCTCCCTCAGTACTGACCCTCCGACAGTGCGGCTCTCCCTCAGTACTGACCCTCCGACAGTGCGGCTCTCCCTCAGTACTGACCCTCCGACAGTGCGGCGCTCCCTCAGTACTGACCATCTGACAGTGTGGCGCTCCCTAATCAGTGACCATCTTCTCTCTCTCTTACTCTCCCCGTTTAATCTGGTATTTACTTATGTCGGATTAATTCATCGCATACTTTCCATTCCTGAGGATTATGGCTTCTGTTATGCGCTGACATTTGATTGCTTCAGATTGATGCAATAGATGATGAAAATCGACTGAAGCTCCTGTGTCTGTAAAGGTCCTCCAGATGTTCCAGGTAAACTCTATTGCCTTGTTCCCACAGCAGAGACAGAATTCATCATTCCCCATCACTGCCCACACACGA
>NW_027599223.1:12500-17500 GCF_964194155.1 Cetorhinus maximus | reverse complement strand
CATCAGTATCCAGGGGCTAAGTACATGTGGGTAAAGGGTTTACCAGTTAGCAGGCAGGGCAGCCGGCCGGCCGGCAATTAGTGCCGACCTCCCGGCAACAAGGGTGCAGTTAGGTCGCCGACCAGCCCAGCAGCTCCAGGGGCTAAGTATATGTGAGTAAATGGTTGACCAGTTAAGCAGGCATGGCAGCCGGCCGGTAAGCGGAGCGTCCCGCCCCGTAATACGGGTGCAGTTAGCTGCAGAACACACCGGCAGGTCCAGGGACGAAGTAGTGGACGGGGAAACGGTTAACCAGTTAACAGGCAGGGCAGCCGTACGGGCAGTAGAGCCGCCCGCCCCGTAATACGGGTGCAGTTCGCGGCAGACCAGCCCCGCAGCTCAAAAGTCTAAGTGGAGAACGGGGAACCGGTTGACCGGTGAGCCGAAGCATGCCAGCAGGCAGGGAAGGTGCAAAAAGGGCCGATAAGACCGAACCGGCACGAGTAACAGGCTGCCGGGGGCGGGTTCCCAGCAAACCAGGTGAGGGGGCGTGGCCGGAGGCCGCGCAGGAGAGCCGCCCGCCCGTGAGTACGGTTAGAGGCAGCAGCGGGCTTCCCCAGCAGGGCAGAAGCCGAAGTGCAGGGAGCGAAATGGTTAACCAGCGAGCAGGCAGCATTCCGGCAGGGCTGGAGGGCGAAAAACGGCGTAAAATAACGGACCGGCAGGAGGAAATGGCTGCCGGGGGGCGGACCCAGAGCCCCCACGTGAGGGGGCGGTTCGGGTGGCAGAGCCGCGCATGCGCGGTTGGAAAACGCGTCACGTCGGAGCAGGGTGAAATCATTAACCAGTCGGCCGCTTCGGCGTCGGCTGGCCGGGCCGAGGAGGGTCGGACCGGGGAAAGGTTCCCGGTTTCGTGTCCGTCGGGTGGTCCCGAGTGCGGCAGGAAAAAATCCGGAATCCTGGGAGCCTTTTTTAAAAAAGAACCGGTCCGGGATGGGGTCGGATTTGGAAGCGTTTGCGGGGCCTAGGTGCCTCTTCGTCGGCATGACTACCGGACGGTCACCCGCCGATCGGCATTTGCGATTTGTTGGCTGGGGAGGTTGGCGGGGTACCTGCAGAATAGTAGGAGGTGGCAAATCGAGAATCGGTCGACATCGCCAAGTGCCTTCTCGAGCCTCCAGGTCTGCAGGGACCGACCCAGGCTGCCCCCAAACCGACCGCGAGGCCGTGCCGGGCGGCCATTTTTGGCCATTTTCGGCATTTTTCGCGTCTTTCGGTAGGTCACGGAAAGCGGCGGCCTGAAGCCCGGGCGTGCCCGGGGAAGGCTCCCCTTCGCCCGCGGGACCGGATTTGCCCCGGAAACGTCCCGAAGCCGGCCGGGAAGGCGGTTTCGAGGGCGAAGCACCTCCGATTGCCTTCGCAAGGCCGGGGAAAGTGGCCCCTGGGCCCGGGAGAGCAAAATCCGTGCGAGGACGGAAGCCCATGAGGTCAGATCCGAGGCTCTTACCCGGCGCCCGGTGGGGGTATTCCCGCAAAGAGCAGCGAGTGCGCCCGGCGACGGGTCAAGTTGCAATTTCTGGCATGCCACTCCTGGAGCTGGTTCATGAGTTCCCCTCGGAAGTCCCGATGAGGAAAGGGCAAAATGGCGTTTTGCGGGCTTTGGGGCCTCTTCGTCGGTAGGACTACCGCCCGACCTTACGGTTGGAATTGTCGGCAGGGGAGGTTGGCGGGGTACCTGCAGAATAGTAGGAGGTGGCAAATCGAGAATCGGTCGACATCGCCAAAAACCTTCTCGAGCCTCCAGGTCTGCAGGGACCGACCCAGGCTGCCGCCAAACCGACCGACAGGCCCTGCCGGCGGCCATTTTTGGCCATTTTCGGCATTTTTCGCCTCTTTCGGCCGGGATGGAAAAGCGGCGGCCTGAAGCCCGGGCCTGCCCGGGGAGGCCTCCTAATCGCCCGGGGGACCGGATTTGCCCCGGTGAGAGCCCCGGAAACGTCCCGAAGCCGGCCGGGAAGGCGGCCAAGGACGAAGCACCTCGGATTGCATTCGCAGGCCGTGCAAAGTGGCCTCCGGGCCCGCGAGACAATGCAGGGTGCCCTCGGTGTGCCCCTGAGAAATGGTTAACCAAACGAAGGACAGTGCGCCTCGGATTGCATTGGCAGGCCGTGCAAAGGGGCCCCCGGGCCCGCGAGACGTTACAGATTGCCCTCGGTGAGCCCCTGAGAAATGGTTAACCAATTGGACTTCGTCTCTGGCAGAGAGGCAAAGTGTTTTCACGAGAAATGGTTAACCAATGAGGACAATGGACCTCGGGTTGCATTGGCAGGCCGGGCAAAGTGGCTCTTGGGCCCGCGAGAGCAAAATCCGTGCACAGACGGAAGTCCATGAGGTCAGATCCGAGGCCTTTACCCGGCACCCGGTGGGGGTATTCCCGCAGAGAGTAGCGAATCTGCCCGGCGACGGGTCAAGTTGCATTTTCTGGCATGCCACTCCTGGAGCTGGTTCATGAGTTCCCCTCGGAAGTCCCGATGAGGAAAGGGCAAAATGGCGTTTTGCGGGCTTTGGGGCCTCCTGGACGGTAGGACTACCGCCCGACCTTACGGTTGGAATTGTTGGCAGGGGAGGTTGGCGGGGTACCTGCAGAATAGTAGGAGGTGGCAAATCGAGAATCGGTCGACATCGCCAAAAACCTTCTCGAGCCTCCAGGTCTGCAGGGACCGACCCAGGCTGCCGCCAAACCGACCGACAGGCCCTGCCGGCGGCCATTTTTGGCCATTTTCGGCATTTTTCGCCTCTTTCGGCCGGGATGGAAAAGCGGCGGCCTGAAGCCCGGGCCTGCCCGGGGAGGCCTCCTAATCGCCCGGGGGACCGGATTTGCCCCGGTGAGAGCCCCCGAAACGTCCCGAAGCCGGCCGGGAAGGCGGCCAAGGGCGAAGCACCTCGGATTGCATTGGCAGGCCGTGCAAAGTGGCCTCCGGGCCCGCGAGACAATGCAGGGTGCCCTCGGTGTGCCCCTGAGAAATGGTTAACCAAACGAAGGACAGTGCGCCTCGGATTGCATTGGCAGGCCGTGCAAAGGGGCCCCCGGGCCCGCGAGACGTTACAGATTGCCCTCGGTGTGCCACTGAGAAATGGTTAACCAATTGGACTTAGTCTCTGGCAGAGAGGCAAAGTGTTTTCACGAGAAATGGTTAACCAATTGGACTTAGTCTCTGGCAGAGAGGCAAAGTGTTTTCAAGAGAAATGGTTAACCAATTGGACTTAGTCTCTGGCAGAGAGGCAAAGTGTTTTCCAGAGAAATGGTTAACCAATTGGACTTAGTCTCTGGCGGAGAGACAAAGTGTTTTCAAGAGAAATGGTGAACCAATTGGACTTAGTCTCTGGCAGAGAGGCAAAGTGTTCTCACGAGAAATGGTTAACCAATTGGACTTAGTCTCTGGCAGAGAGGCAAAGTGTTTTCAAGAGAAATGATTAACCAATTGGACTTAGTCTCTGGCAGAGAGGCAAAGTGTTTTCACGAGAAATGGTTAACCAATTGGACTTAGTCTCTGGCAGAGAGGCAAAGTGTTTTCAAGAGAAATGGTTAACCAATTGGACTTCGTCTCTGGCGGAGAGACAAAGTGTTTTCAAGAGAAATGGATAACCAATTGGACTTAGTCTCTGGCAGAGAGGCAAAGTGTTTTCACGAGAAATGGTTAACCAATTGGACTTGGTCTCTGGCAGAGAGGCAAAGTGTTTTCAAGAGAAATGGTTAACCAATTGGACTTAGTCTCTGGCAGAGAGGCAAAGTGTTTTCAAGAGAAATGGGTAACCAATTTGGACTTGGTCTCTGAACGGCAGGCAAATTGTGGCCTTGAGAAATGATTAACCAATTGGACTTAGTCTCTGGCGGAGAGACAAAGTGTTTTCACGAGAAATGGTTAACCAATGGGACTTAGTCTCTGGCAGAGAGGCAAAGTGTTTTCCTGAGAAATGGTTAACCAATTGGACTTAGTCTCTGGCAGAGAGGCAAAGTGTTTTCCAGAGAAATGGTTAACCAATTGGACTTAGTCTCTGGCGGAGAGACAAAGTGTTTTCACGAGAAATGGTTAACCAATTGGACTTAGTCTCTGGCGGAGAGACAAAGTGTTTTCAAGAGAAATGGTTAACCAAATGGACTTAGTCTCTGGCAGAGAGGCAAAGTGTTTTCAAGAGAAATGGTTAACCAATTGGACTTAGTCTCTGGCAGAGAGGCAAAGTGATTTCAAGAGAAATGGTTAACCAATTGGACTTGGTCTCTGAACGGCAGGCAAATTGTGGCCTTGAGAAATGATTAACCAATTGGACTTAGTCTCTGGCGGAGAGACAAAGTGTTTTCACGAGAAATGGTTAACCAATTGGACTTAGTCTCTGGCAGAGAGGCAAAGTGTTTTCCTGAGAAATGGTTAACCAATTGGACTTAGTCTCTGGCAGAGAGGCAAAGTGTTTTCACGAGAAATGGATAACCAATTGGACTTAGTCTCTGGCAGAGAGGCAAAGTGTTTTCAAGAGAAATGGTTAACCAATTGGACTTAGTCTCTGGCAGAGAGGCAAAGCGTTTTCCTGAGAAATGGTTAACCAATTGGACTTAGTCTCTGGCGGAGAGGCAAAGTGTTTTCAAGAGAAATGGTTAACCAATTGGACTTGGTCTCTGAACGGCAGGCAAATTGCGGCCATGAGAAATGGTTAACCAATTGGACTTAAGTCTCTGGCAGAGAGGCAAAGTGTTTTCCTGAGAAATGGTTAACCAATTGGACTTAGTCTCTGGTGGAGAGGCAAAGTGTTTCCCGTTGTAATGGTTGGCCAATGCACTTCGGATTGCGTTGGTAGGCCGTGGAAAGTGGCTCTTGGGCCCGCGAGAGCAAAATCCGTGCGCAGACGGAAGTCCATGAGGTCAGATCCGAGGCCTTTACCCGGCACCCGGTGGGGGTATTCCCGCAGAGAGTAGCGGGTGTGCCCGGCGACGGGTCAAGTTGCAATTTCTGGCATACCACTCCTGG
>NW_027599222.1:0-29617 GCF_964194155.1 Cetorhinus maximus | reverse complement strand
ACTCTGGAAGGCTCTGTTTGGCTCTGTTTGGCTGTTTTTGGCTCTTTTGGCTCTGTCTGTCTCTATTTCACTCTGTATTGCTCTGATTGGCTCTGTTTGGCTCTGTTCGGCTCGTTTTGGCTCTGTTTTGCTCTGTTTCACTCTGTTTGGCTCTGTTGGGCTCTGTTTGGCTCTGTTTCACTCTGTATTGCTCTGGTTGGCTCTGTTTTGCTCTGTTTTGCTCTGTTTGGCTCTGTTTGGCTCTGTTGGCTCTGCTTTGCTCTGTTTGGCTCTGTTTGGTCCTGTATTACTCTGTTTGTCTCTGTTAGGGTCTGTTTTGCTCTGTTTGCCTCTGTTTGGCTCCGTTTGGGTCTGTTTGGCTCTGTTTGGCTCTGTTTGGCTCTGTCTGGCTTAGTTGTGCTCTTTTTGGCACTGTATGGATCTGTTTGGCTCTGTTTGGCTCTGTTTGTCTCTGTTTGGCTCTGTTTTGCTCTGTTTGGCTCTGTTTGGCTCTGTTGGCTCTGCTTTGCTCTGTTTGGCTCTGTTTGGTCCTGTATTACTCTGTTTGTCTCTGTTAGGGTCTGTTTTGCTCTGTTTGCCTCTGTTTGGCTCAGTTTGGCTCTGTTGTGCTTTGTTTGGCTCTGTTTGGCTCTGTCTGGCTTAGTTGTGCTCTTTTTGGCACTGTATGGATCTGTTTGTCTCTGCTTGGCTCTGTTTGTCTCTGTTTGGCTCTGTTTTGCTCTGTTTGTCTCTCTTAGTTTCTGTTTGGCTCTGTTTGGCACTGTTGTGGTCTGTTTTGCTCTGTTTGGCTCTGTTTGCCTCTGTGTGGCTCTCTTTTGCTCTGTTTGGCTCTGTTTGGCCCTTTATTGCTCTGTTTGTCTTTGTTTGTCTCTGTTTTGCTCTGTTTGTCTCTGTTAGGCTCTGTTTGGCTCTGTTTGGCTCTGTTGGGCTCTGTTTGGCTCTGTTTGGCCCTGTTTTGCTCTGTTTGGCCCTGTATTACTCTGTTTGACTCAGTTTGGCTCTGTTTGGCTCTGTTTTGCCCTGTTTGCCTCTGTTTGGCTACGTTTGGGTCTGTTTGGCTCTGTTTGGCTCTGTTTCGCTCTGCTTGCCTCAGTTTGGCTGTGTTGTGCTTTGTTTGGCTCTGTTCGGCTCTCTTTGGCGTAGTTGTGCTCTTTTGGCACTGTTTGGCTCTGTTTGGCCCTTTATTGCTCTGTTTGTCTCTGTTTTGCTCTGTTTGTCTCTGTTAGGCTCTGTTTTGCTCTGTTTGGTTCTGTTGGGCTCTGTTTGGCTCTGTTTGGCTCTGTTTCACTCTGTTTGGCTCTGTTGGGCTCTGACTGGCTTTGTTTGGCTCTGTTTAACTCGTTTGGGCTCTGTTTGGCTTTGTTTGGCTCTGTTTGGTTCTGTTTGGCTCTGTTTGCTTCGGTTTTGCTCTGTTTGGCTCTGTTTGGCTCTGTTGTGCTCTGTTTGGCGCTGTTTGGCTCTGTTCGGTTCTGTTCGGCTCTGTTTGGCTCTGTTTTGCTCTGTTTCACTCTGTTTGGCTCTGTTGGGCTCAGATTGGCTTTGTTTCGCTCCGTTTAACTCGTTTGGGCTCTGTTGGGCTCTGTTCTGCTCTGTTTGGCTCTGTTTGGCTCTGTTGGCTCTGTTTGGCCCTTTATTACTCTGTTTGGCTCAGTTTGCCTCTGTTTGGCTCTCTTTTGCTCTGTTTGGCTCTGTTTGGCCCTTTATTGCTCTATTTGACTCTGGTTGGCTCGGTTTGGCTCTGCTTGGATCTTTTGGCTCTGTCTGGCTCTGTTTCACTCTGTATTGCTCTGTTTGGCTCTGTTTGGCTCTGTTCGGCTCTGTTTGGCTCTGTTCGGCTCTGTTTGGCTCTGTTTTGCTCTGTTTCACTCTGTTTGGCTCTGTTGGGCTCAGATTGGCTTTGTTTCGCTCTGTTTAACTCGTTTGTGCTCTGTTTGGCTCTGTTTGAATGTGTTTGGCTCTGTTTGGCTCTGCTTTGCTCTGTTTGGCTTTGATTGGCTCTGTTTGCTTCGGTTTTGCTCTGTTTGGCTCTGTTTGGCTCTGCTGTGCTCTGTTTGGCTCTGTTTGGCTCTGTCTAGCTCTGTTTAACTCTGTTTTGCTCTGTTTGGCTCTGGTAGGCTCTGTTTGGCCCTTTATTACTCTGTTTGACTCTGTGTGGCTCTGTTTGGCTCTGTTTGGCTCTGCTTGACTCTGTTGGGCTCTGTTTGGCTCTGTTTGGCTCTGTCTGAATCTGTATTGGCTCTGTTGGGCTCTGTTCTGCTCTGTTTGGCTCTGTTTGGCTCTGTTGGCTCTGTTTGGCCCTTTATTACTCTGTTTGACTCTGTGTGGCTCTGTTTGGCTCTGTTTTGCTCGGTTTTCCTCTGTTTGGCTCCGTTTGGCTCTGTTTGGCTCTGATTGGCTCTGTTTAACTCTGTTTTGCTCTGTTTGGCTCTGTAGGCTCTGTTCGGATCTGTTTGGCTCTGTTATGCTCTGCTTAACTCTGTTTTCCTCTGTTGGGCTCTGTTGGGCTCTGTTTGGCTCTGTTTGTCTCTGTTTTGATCTGTTTGGCTCTTTTTGAATGTGTTTGGCTCTGTTTGTCTCTGCTTTGCTCTCTTTGGCTCTGTTTGCGTCGGTTTTGCTCTGTTTGGCTCTGTTTGGCACGGTTGTGCTCTGTTTAGCTCTGTTTGGCTTTGATTGGCTCTGTCTGGCTCTGTTTAACTCTGCTTTGCACTGTTTGGCTCTGGTTGGCTCTGTTCGGATTTGTTTGGCTCTGTTATGCTCTGTTTAATTCTTTTTTCCTCTGTTGGGCTCTGTTTGACTCTGTTTGGCTCTGTTTTGTTCTGCTTGACTCTGTTGGGCTCTGTTTGGCTCTGGTTGAATCTGTTTGGCTCTGTTGGGCTCTGTTTGGCTCTGTTTGGCCCTTTATTGCTCTCTTTGACTCTGGTTGGCTCTGTTTGGCTCTGCTTGGCTCTTTTGGCTCTGTCTGGCTCTGTTTCACTCTGTATTGCTCTGTTTGGCTCTGTTTTGCTCTGTTTTGCTCTGTTTGGCTCTGTTTGGCTCTGTTGGCTCTGTTTTGCTCTGTTTGGCTCTGTTTGGCCCTGTATTACTCTGTTTGACTCTGTTTGTCTCTGTTTGGGTCTGTTTTGCTCTGCCTCTGTTTGGCTCCGTTTGGGTCTGTTTGGCTCTGTTTGGCTCTGTTTGGCTCTGTCTGGCTTAGTTGTGCTCTTTTTGGCACTGTATGGCTCTGTTTGGCTCTGTTTGGCTCTGTTTGTCTCTGTTTGGCTCTGTTTTGCTCTGTTTGGCTCTGTTTTGCTCTGTTTGTCTCTGTTAGTTTCTGTTTGGCTCTGTTGTGCTTTGTTTGGATCTGTTTGGCTCTGTCTGGCTTAGTTGTGCTCTTTGTGGCACTGTATGGATCTGTTTGGCTCTGTTTGGCTCTGTTTGTCTCTGTATTGGCTCTGTTTTGCTCTGTTTGTCTCTCTTAGTTTCTGTTTGGCTCTGTTTGGCACTGTTGTGGTCTGTTTTGCTCTGTTTGGCTCTGTTTGCCTCTGTGTGGTTCTCTTTTGCTCTGTTTGGCTCTGTTTGGCTCTATTGCCTCTGTTGGGCTCTGTTTGGCTCTGTTTTGCTCTGCTTGGCTCTGTTTGGCTCTGTTTGGCTCTGTTTGGCTCTGTTTCACTCTGTTTGGCTCTGTTGGGCTCTGACTGGCTTTGTTTTGCTCTGTTTAACTCGTTTGGGCTCTGTTTGGCTTTGTTTTGCTCTGTTTGGCTCTGTTTGGCTCTGTTGTGCTCTGTTTGGCGCTGTTTGGCTCTGTTTGGCTCTGTTTGGCTCTGTTGTGGTCTGTATGGCTCTGTTCCGCTCTGTTTGCCTCTGTTTGGCTCTCTTTTGCTCTGTTTGGCTCTGTATGCCTCTGTTTGGCTCTCTTTTGCTCTGTTTGGCTCTGTTTGGTCCTTTATTGCTCTGTTTGACTCTTTTTGGCTCTGTTTGGCTCTGCATGGCTCTTTTGGCTCTGTCTGTCTCTGATTCACTCTGTATTGCTCTGTTTGGCTCTGTTTGGCTCTGTTCGGCTCTGTTTGGCTCTGTTTTGCTCTGATTCAATCTGTTTGGCTCTGTTGGGCTCTGATTTGCTTTGTTTTGCTCTGTTTGACTCGTTTGGGCTCTGTTGGGCTCTGCTTGGCTCTGTTTGGCTCTGTTTGGCTCTGTTTGAATCTGTTTGGCTCTGTTTGGCTCTGTTTGGCTCTGTTTTGCTTTGTTTGGCTCTGTTAGGATCTGTTGGCTCTGTTTGGCTCTGTTTGGCCCTGTATTACTCTGTTTGACTCTGTTTGGCTCTGTTTGGCTCTGTTTTGTGCTGTTTGCCTCTGTTTGGCTACGTTTGGGACTGTTTGGATCTGTTTGGCTCTGTTTTGCTCTGCTTGCCTCAGTTTGGCTGTGTTGTGCTTTGTTTGGCTCTGTTCGGCTCTCTTTGGCTTAGTTGTGCTCTTTTTGGCACTGTATGGCTCTGTTTGTCTCTTTTCACTCTGTTTGTCTCTGTTTGGGTCTGTTTTGCTCTGTTTGTCTCTGTTAGGCTCTGTTTGGCACTGTTGTGGTCTGTTTGGCTCTGTTTGGCTCTGTATGCCTCTGTTTGGCTCTCTTTTGCTCTGTTTGGCTCTGTCTGGCCCTTTATTGCTCTGTTTGACTCTGGAAGGCTCCGTTTGGCTCTGTTTGGCTCGTTTTGGCTCTGTTTTGCTCAGTTTCACTCTGTTTAGCTCTGTTGGGCTCTCTTTGGCTTTGTAATATTCTGTTTTTCTCGTTTGGGCTCTGTTTGGCTCTGTTTGAATGTGTTTCGCTCTGTTGGGCTCTGCTTTGCTGTGTTTGGCTCTGATTGGCTCTGTTTGGCTCTGCTTGACTCTGTTGGGCTCTGTTTGGCTCTGTTTGGCTCTGTCTGAATCTGTTTGGCTCTGTTGGGCTCTGTTCTGCTCTGTTTGGCTCTGTTTGGCTCTGTTGGCTCTGTTTGGCCCTTTATTACTCTGTTTGACTCTGTGTGGCTCTGTTTGGCTCTGTTTGGCTCTGCTTGACTCTGTTGGGCTCTGTTTGGCTCTGTTTGGCTCTGTCTGAATCTGTTTGGCTCTGTTGGGCTCTGTTCTGCTCTGTTTGGCTCTGTTTGGCTCTGTTGGCTCTGTTTGGCCCTTTATTACTCTGTTTGACTCTGTGTGGCTCTGTTTGGCTCTGTTTTGCTCGGTTTTCCTCTGTTTGGCTCCGTTGGGCTCTGTTTGGCTCTGATTGGCTCTGTTTAACTCTGTATTGCTCTGTTTGGCTCTGGTAGGCTCTGTTCGGATCTGTTTGGCTCTGTTATGCTCTGCTTAACTCTGTTTTCCTCTGTTGGGCTCTGTTTGTCTCTGTTTGGCTCTGTTTTGTTCTGCTTGACTCTGTTGGGCTCTGTTTGGCTCTGGTTGAATCTGTTTGGCTCTGTTGGGCTCTGTTTGGCTCTGTTTGTCTCTGTTTTGATCTGTTTGGCTCTGTTTGAATGTGTTTGGCTCTGTTGGGCTCTGCTTTGCTCTCTTTGGCTCTGTTTGCGTCGGCTTTGCTCTGTTTGGCTCTGTTTGGCACGGTTGTGCTCTGTTTAGCTCTGTTTGGCTTTGATTGGCTCTGTCTGGCTCTGTTTAACTCTGTTTTGCTCTGTTTGGCTCTGGTTAGCTCTGTTCGGATTTGTTTGGCTCTGTTATGCTCTGTTTAATTCTTTTTTCCTCTGTTGGGCTCTGTTTGACTCTGTTTGGCTCTGTTTTGTTCTGCTTGACTCTGTTGGGCTCTGTTTGGCTCTGGTTGAATCTGTTTGGCTCTGTTGGGCTCTGTTTGGCTATATTTGGCCCTTTATTGCCCTCTTTGACTCTGGTTGGCTCTGTTTGGCTCTTTTGGCTCTGTCTGGCTCTGTTTCACTCTGTATTGCTCTGTTTGGCTCTGTTTTGCTCTGTTTTGCTCTGTTTGGCTCTGTTTGGCTCTGTTGGCTCTGTTTTGCTCTGTTTGGCTCTGTTTGGCCCTGTATTACTCTGTTTGACTCTGTTTGTCTCTGTTTGGGTCTGTTTTGCTCTGCCTCTGTTTGGCTCCGTTTGGGTCTGTTTGGCTCTGTTTGGCTCTGTTTGGCTCTGTCTGGCTTAGTTGTGCTCTTTTTGGCACTGTATGGCTCTGTTTGGCTCTGTTTGTCTCTGTTTGTCTCTGTTTGGCTCTGTTTTGCTCTGTTTGGCTCTGTTTTGCTCTGTTTGTCTCTGTTAGTTTCTGTTTGGCTCTGTTGTGCTTTGTTTGGCTCTGTTTGGCTCTGTCTGGCTTAGTTGTGCTCTTTTTGGCACTGTATGGATCTGTTTGGCTCTGTTTGGCTCTGTTTGTCTCTGTTTGGCTCTGTTTTGCTCTGTTTGTCTCTCTTAGTTTCTGTTTGGCTCTGTTTGGCACTGTTGTGGTCTGTTTTGCTCTGTTTGGCTCTGTTTGCCTCTGTGTGGCTCTCTTTTGCTCTGTTTGGCTCTGTTTGGCTCTATTGCCTCTGTTGGGCTCTGTTTGGCTCTGTTTTGCTCTGTTTGGCTCTGCTTGGCTCTATTGGCTCTGTTTGGCTCTGTCTGGCTATGTTTGGCACTGTATTACTCTGTTTGACTCAGTTTGGCTCTGTTTGGCTCTGTTTTGCCCTGTTTGCCTCTGTTTGGCTACGTTTGGGTCTGTTTGGCTCTGTTTCGCTCTGCTTGCCTCAGTTTGGCTGTGTTGTGCTTTGTTTGGCTCTGTTCGGCTCTCTTTGGCTTAGTTGTGCTCTTTTTGGCACTGTATGGCTCTGTTTGTCTCTTTTCACTCTGTTTGTCTCTGTTTGGGTCCGTTTTGCTCTGTTTGTCTCTGTTAGGCTCTGTTTGGCTCTGTTGTGGTCTGTTTGGCTCTGTTTGGCTCTGTATGCCTCTGTTTGGCTCTCTTTTGCTCTGTTTGGCTCTGTCTGGCCCTTTATTGCTCTGTTTGACTCTGGAAGGCTCTGTTTGGCTCTGTTTGGCTCGTTTTGGCTCTGTTTTGCTCTCTTTCACTCTGTTTAGCTCTGTTGGGCTCTCTTTGGCTTTGTATTATTCTGTTTCACTCGTTTGGGCTCTGTTTGGCTCTGTTTGAATGTGTTTCGCTCTGTTGGGCTCTGTTTTGCTGTGTTTGGCTCTGTTTGTCTCTGTTTGGCTCTGCTTGACTCTGTTGGGCTCTGTTTGGCTCTGTTTGGCTCTGTCTGAATCTGTTTGGCTCTGTTGGGCTCTGTTCTGCTCTGTTTGGCTCTGTTTGGCTCTGTTGGCTCTGTTTGGCCCTTCATTACTCTGTGTGACTCTGTGTGGCTCTGATTGGCTCTGTTTAACTCTGTTTTGCTCTGTTTGGCTCTGTAGGCTCTGTTCGGATCTGTTTGGCTCTGTTATGCTCTGCTTAACTCTGTTTTCCTCTGTTGGGCTCTGTTTGGCTCTGTTTTGTTCTGCTTGACTCTGTTGGGCTCTGTTTGGCTCTGGTTGAATCTGTTTCGCTCTGTTGGGCTCTGTTTGGCTCTGTTTGTCTCTGTTTTGATCTGTTTGGCTCTGTTTGAATGTGTTTGGCTCTGTTGGGCTCTGCTTTGCTCTCTTTGGCTCTGTTTGCGTCGGTTTTGCTCTGTTTGGCTCTGTTTGGCACGGTTGTGCTCTGTTTAGCTCTGTTTGGCTTTGATTGGCTCTGTCTGGCTCTGTTTAACTCTGCTTTGCTCTGTTTGGCTCTGGTTGGCTCTGTTCGGATTTGTTTGGCTCTGTTATGCTCTGTTTAATTCTTTTTTCCTCTGTTGGGCTCTGTTTGACTCTGTTTGGCTCTGTTTGTTCTGCTTGACTCTGTTGGGCTCTGTTTGGCTCTGGTTGAATCTGTTTGGCTCTGTTGGGCTCTGTTTGGCTCTGTTTGGCCCTTTATTGCTCTCTTTGACTCTGGTTGGCTCTGTTTGGCTCTGCTTGGCTCTTTTGGCTCTGTCTGGCTCTGTTTCACTCTGTATTGCTCTGTTTGGCTCTGTTTTGCTCTGTTTTGCTCTGTTTGGCTCTGTTTGGCTCTGTTGGCTCTGTTTTGCTCTGTTTGGCTCTGTTTGGCCCTGTATTACTCTGTTTGACTCTGTTTGTCTCTGTTTGGGTCTGTTTTGCTCTGCCTCTGTTTGGCTCCGTTTGGGTCTGTTTGGCTCTGTTTGGCTCTGTTTGGCTCTGTCTGGCTTAGTTGTGCTCTTTTTGGCACTGTATGGCTCTGTTTGGCTCTGTTTGGCTCTGTTTGTCTCTGTTTGGCTCTGTTTTGCTCTGTTTGGCTCTGTTTTGCTCTGTTTGTCTCTGTTAGTTTCTGTTTTGCTCTGTTTGTCTCTGTTAGTTTCTGTTTGGCTCTGTTGTGCTTTGTTTGGCTCTGTTTGGCTCTGTCTGGCTTAGTTGTGCTCTATTTGGCACTGTAAGGATCTGTTTGGCTCTGTTTGGCTCTGTTTGTCTCTGTTTGGCTCTGTTTTGCTCTGTTTGTCTCTCTTAGTTTCTGTTTGGCTCTGTTTGGCACTGTTGTGGTCTGTTTTGCTCTGTTTGGCTCTGTTTGCCTCTGTGTGGCTCTCTTTTGCTCTGTTTGGCTCTGTTTGGCTCTATTGCCTCTGTTGGGCTCTGTTTTGCTCTGTTTTGCTCTGTTTGGCTCTGTTTGGCTCTGTTTGGCTCTGTTTCACTCTGTTTGGCTCTGTTGGGCTCTGACTGGCTTTGTTTTGCTCTGTTTAACTCGTTTGGGCTCTGTTTGGCTTTGTTTGGCTCTGTTTGAATGTGTTTGGCTCTGTTGGGCTCAGCTTTGCTCTGTTTGGTTCTGTTTGGCTCTGTTTGCTTCGGTTTGGCTCTGTTTGGCTCTGTTGTGCTCTGTTTGGCGCTGTTTGGCTCTGTTTGGCTCTGTTGTGGTCTGTATGGCTCTGTTCCGCTCTGTTTGCCTCTGTTTGGCTCTCTTTTGCTCTGTTTGGCTCTGTATGCCTCTGTTTGGCTCTCTTTTGCTCTGTTTGGCTCTGTTTGGTCATTTATTGCTCTGTTTGACTCTTTTTGGCTCTGTTTGACTCTGCATGGCTCTTTTGGCTCTGTCTGTCTCTGTTTCACTCTGTATTGCTCTGTTTGGCTCTGTTTGGCTCTGTTCGGCTCTGTTTGGCTCTGTTTTGCTCTGATTCAATCTGTTTGGCTCTGTCGGGCTCTGATTTGCTTTGATTTGCTCTGTTTGACTCGTTTGGGCTCTGTTGGGCTCTGCTTGGCTCTGTTTGGCTCTGTTTGGCTCTGTTTGAATCTGTTTGGCTCTGTTTGGCTCTGTTTGGCTCTGTTTTGCTTTGTTTGGCTCTGTTTGGAACTGTTGGCTCTGTTTGGCTCTGTTTGGCCCTGTATTACTCTGTTTGACTATGTTTGGCTCTGTTTGGCTCTGTTTTGCCCTGTTTGCCTCTGTTTGGCTACGTTTGGGTCTGTTTGGCTCTGTTTGGCTCTGTTCCACTCTGCTTGCCTCAGTTTGACTGTGTTGTGCTTTGTTTGGCTCTGTTCGGCTCTCATTGGCTTAGTTGTGCTCTTTTTGGCAATTTATGGCTCTGTTTGTCTCATTTCACTCTGTTTGTCTCTGTTTGGGTCTGTTTTGCTCTGTTTGTCTCTGTTAGGCTCTGTTTGGCACTGTTGTGCTCTGTTTGGCTCTGTTTGGCTCTGTATGCCTCTGTTTGGCTCTCTTTTGCTCTGTTTGGCTCTGTCTGGCCCTTTATTGCTCTGTTTGACTCTGGAAGGCTCTGTTTGGCTCTGTTTGGCTCGTTTTGGCTCTGTTTTGCTCTCTTTCACTCTGTTTAGCTCTGTTGGGCTCTCTTTGGATTTGTATTATTCTGTTTCACTCGTTTGGGCTCTGTTTGGCTCTGTTTGAATGTGTTTCGCTCTGTTGGGCTCTGTTTTGCTGTGTTTGGCTCTGTTTGGCTCTGCTTGACTCTGTTGGTCTCTGTTTGGCTCTGTTTGGCTCTGTCTGAATCTGTTTGGCTCTGTTGGGCTCTGTTCTGCTACGTATGGCTCTGTTTGGATCTGTTGGCTCTGTTTGGCCCTTTATTACTCTGTTTGACTCTGTGTGGCTCTGTTTGGCTCTGTTTGGCTCTGCTTGACTCTGTTGGGCTCTGTTTGGCTCTGTTTGGCTCTGTCTGAATCTGTTTGGCTCTGTTGGGCTCTGTTCTGCTCTGTTTGGCTCTGTTTGGCTCTGTTGGCTCTGTTTGGCCCTTTATTACTCTGTTTGACTCTGTGTGGCTCTGTTTGGCTCTGTTTTGCTCGGTTTTCCTCTGTTTGGCTCCGTTGGGCTCTGTTTGGCTCTGTTTGGCTCTGGTAGGCTCTGTTCGGATCTGTTATGCTCTGTTTAACTCTGTTTTCCTCTGTTGGGCTCTGTTTGTCTCTGTTTGGCTCTGTTTTGTTCTGCTTGACTCTGTTGGGCTCTGTTTGGCTCTGGTTGAATCTGTTTGGCTCTGTTGGGCTCTGTTTGGCTCTGTTTGTCTCTGTTTTGATCTGTTTGGCTCTTTTTGAATGTGTTTGGCTCTGTTGGGCTCTGCTTTGCTCTCTTTGGCTCTGTTTGCGTCGGCTTTGCTCTGTTTGGCTCTGTTTGGCACGGTTGTGCTCTTTCTAGCTCTGTTTGGCTTTGATTGGCTCTGTCTGGCTCTGTTTAACTCTGTTTTGCTCTGTTTGGCTCTGGTTGGCTCTGTTCGGATTTGTTTGGCTCTGTTATGCTCTGTTTAATTCTTTTTTCCTCTGTTGGGCTCTGTTTGACTCTGTTTGGCTCTGTTTTGTTCTGCTTGACTCTGTTGGGCTCTGTTTGGCTCTGGTTGAATCTGTTTGGCTCTGTTGGGCTCTGTTTGGCTCTGTTTGGCCCTTTATTGCTCTCTTTGACTCTGGTTGGCTCTGTTTGGCTCTGCTTGGCTCTTTTGGCTCTGTCTGGCTCTGTTTCACTCTGTATTGCTCTGTTTGGCTCTGTTTTGCTCTGTTTTGCTCTGTTTGGCTCTGTTTGGCTCTGTTGGCTCTGTTTTGCTCTGTTTGGCTCTGTTTGGCCCTGTATTACTCTGTTTGACTCTGTTTGTCTCTGTTTGGGTCTGTTTTGCTCTGCCTCTGTTTGTCTCCGTTTGGGTCTGTTTGGCTCTGTTTGGCTCTGTCTGGCTAAGTTGTGCTCTTTTTGGCACTGTATGGCTCTGTTTGGCTCTGTTTGGCTCTGTTTGTCTCTGTTTGGCTCTGTTTTGCTCTGTTTGGCTCTGTTTTGCTCTGTTTGTCTCTGTTAGTTTCTGTTTGGCTCTGTTGTGCTTTGTTTGGCTCTGTTTGGCTCTGTCTGGCTTAGTTGTGCTCTTTTTGGCACTGTATGGATCTGTTTGGCTCTGTTTGGCTCTGTTTGTCTCTGTTTGGCTCTGTTTTGCTCTGTTTGTCTCTCTTAGTTTCTGTTTGGCTCTGTTTGGCACTGTTGTGGTCTGTTTTGCTCTGTTTGGCTCTGTTTGCCTCTGTGTGGCTCTCTTTTGCTCTGTTTGGCTCTGTTTGGCTCTATTGCCTCTGTTGGGCTCTGTTTGGCTCTGTTTTGCTCTGTTTGGCTCTGCTTGGCTCTATTGGCTCTGTTTGGCTCTGTCTGGCTATGTTTGGCCCTGTATTACTCTGTTTGACTCAGTTTGGCTCTGTTTGGCTCTGTTTTGCCCTGTTTGCCTCTGTTTGACTGTGTTTGGCTCTGTTTGGCTCTGTTTGGCTGTGTTTGGCTCTGTTTGGCTCTGTTTGGCTCTGTTTGGCTCTGTCTGGCTCTATGGTGCTTTGCATGGATCTGTTTCGCACTGTTTGGCTCCGTTTAGCTCCGTTTTGTTCTGTTTGGCTCTGTTTTACTCAGTTTGGCTCTGTTTGGCTCTGTTTTGCTCTGTTTTGCTCTGTTTGGATCTGTTCTGCTCTGTTTGGCTCTGTCTGGCTGTTTTTGGCTCTGTTTGGATCTGTTGTGGTCTGTCTGGCTCTGTTTGGCACTTTCTGGCTCTGTTGTGCGCTGTTTGGCTCCGTTTGGCTTTGTTTGGCTCTGTTTGAATGTGTTTGGCTCTGTTGGGCTCTGCTTTGCTCTGTTTGGTTCTGTTTGGCTCTGTTTGCTTCGGTTTTGCTCTGTTTGGCTCTGTTTGGCTCTGTTGTGCTCTGTTTGGCTCTGTGTGGCTCTGTTTGGCTCTGTTGTGGTCTGTATGGCTCTGTTTGGCTCTGTTTGCCTCTGTTTGGCTCTCTTTTGCTCTGTTTGGCTCTGTATGCCTCTGTTTGGCTCTGTTGGGCTCTGTTTGGCTCTGTTTGGCCCTTTATTGCTCTCTTTGACTCTGGTTGGCTCTGTTTGGCTCTGCTTGGCTCTTTTGGCTCTGTCTGGCTCTGTTTCACTCTGTATTGCTCTGTTTGGCTCTGTTTTGCTCTGTTTTGCTCTGTTTGGCTCTGTTTGGCTCTGTTGGCTCTGTTTTGCTCTGTTTGGCTCTGTTTGGCCATGTATTACTCCGTTTGACTCTGTTTGTCTCTGTTTGGTTCTATTTTGCTCTGCCTCTGTTTGGCTCCGTTTGGGTCTGTTTGGCTCTGTTTGGCTCTGTTTGGCTCTGTCTGGCTTAGTTGTGCTCTTTTTGGCACTGTATGGCTCTGTTTGGCTCTGTTTGTCTCTGTTTGGCTCTGTTTTGCTCTGTTTGGCTCTGTTTTGCTCTGCTTGTCTCTGTTAGTTTCTGTTTGGCTCTGTTGTGCTTTGTTTGGCTCTGTTTGGCTCTGTTTCAATCTGTTTGGCTCTGTTGGGCTCTGACTGGCTTTGATTTGCTCTGTTTAACTCGTTTGGGCTCTGTTTGGCTTTGTTTGGCTCTGTTTGAATGTGTTTGGCTCTGTTGGGCTCTGCTTTGCTCTGTTTGGTTCTGTTTTGCTCTGTTTGCTTCGGTTCTGCTCTGTTTGGCTCTGTTTGGCTCTGTTGTGCTCTGTTTGGCTCTGTTTGGCTCTGTTTGGCTCTGTTGTGGTCTGTATGGCTCTGTTCCGCTCTGTTTGCCTCTGTTTGGCTCTCTTTTACTCTGTTTGGCTCTGTATGCCTCTGTTTGGCTCTCTTTTGCTCTGTTTGGCTCTGTTTGGTCCTTTATTGCTCTGTTTGACGCTGGTTGGCTCTGTTTGGCTCTGCATGGCTCTTTTGGCTCTGTCTGTCTCTGTTTCACTCTGTATTGCTCTGTCTGGCTCTGTTTGGCTCTGTTCGGCTCTGTTTGGCTCTGTTTTTCTCTGATTCACTCTGTTTGGCTCTGTTGGGCTCCGATTTGCTTTGTTTTGCTCTGTTTGACTCGTTTGGGCTCTGTTGGGCTCTGTTTGGCTCTGTTTGGCTCTGTTTGGCTCTGTTTGGCTCTGTTGGGCTCTGTTTGGCTCTGTTTGGCTCTGTTTGGCTCTGTTTGCTCTGTTTGGCTCTGTTTGGATCTGTTGGCTCTGTTTGGCCCTGTATTACTCTGTTTGACTCTGTTTGGCTCTGTTTGGCTCTGTTTTGCCCTGTTTGCCTCTGTTTGGCTACGTTTGGGTCTGTTTGGCTCTGTTTGGCTCTGTTTCGCTCTGCTTGCCTCAGTTTGGCTGTGTTGTGCTTTGTTTGGATCTGTTCGGCTCTCTTTGGATTAGTTGTGCTCATTTTGGCACTGTATGGCTCTGTTTGTCTCTGTTTGGGTCTGTTTTGCTCTGTATGTCTCTGTTAGGCTCTGTTTGGCTCTGTTGTGGTCTGTTTGGCTCTGTTTGGCTCTGTATGCCTCTGTTTGGCTCTCTTTTGCTCTGTTTGGCTCTGTCTGGCCCTTTATTGCTCTGTTTGACTCTAGAATGCTCTGTTTGGCTCTTTTTGGCTCTGTTTTGCTCTGTTTCACTCTGTTTAGCTCTGTTGGGCTCTGTTTGGCTTTGTATTATTCTGTTTCACTCGTTTGGGCTCTGTTTGGCTCTGTTTGAATGTGTTTCGCTCTGTTGGGCTCTGTTTTGCTGTGTTTAGCTCTGTTTGGCTCTGTTTGGCTCTGCTTGACTCTGTTGGGCTCTGTTTGGCTCTGTCTGAATCTGTTTGGCTCTGTTGGGCTCTGTTCTGCTCTGTTTGGCTCTGTTTGGCTCTGTTGGCTCTGTTTGGCCCTTAATTACTCTGTTTGACTCTGTGTCGCTCTGTTTGGCTCTGTTTTGCTCGGTTTTCCTCTGTTTGGCTCCGTTTGGCTCTGTTTGGCTCTGTTTGGCTCTGGTAGGCTCTGTTCGGATCTGTTATGCTCTGTTTAACTCTGTTTTCCTCTGTTGGGCTCTGTTTGTCTCTGTTTGGCTCTGTTTTGTTCTGCTTGACTCTGTTGGGCTCTGTTTGGCTCTGGTTGAATCTGTTTCGCTCTGTTGGGCTCTGTTTGGCTCTGTTTGTCTCTGTTTTGATCTGTTTGGCTCTGTTTGAATGTGTTTGGCTCTGTTGGGCTCTGCTTTGCTCTCTTTGGCTCTGTTTGCGTCGGTTTTGCTCTGTTTGGCTCTGTTTGGCACGGTTGTGCTCTTTTTAGCTCTGTTTGGCTTTGATTGGCTCTGTCTGGCTCTGTTTAACTCTGTTTTGCTCTGTTTGGCTCTGGTTGGCTCTGTTCGGATTTGTTTGGCTCTGTTATGCTCTGTTTAATTCTTTTTTCCTCTGTTGGGCTCTGTTTGACTCTGTTTGGCTCTGTTTTGTTCTGCTTGACTCTGTTGGGCTCTGTTTGTTTCTGGTTTAATCTGTTTAGCTCTGTTGGGCTCTGTTTGGCTCTGTTTGGCCCTTTATTGCTCTCTTTGACTCTGGTTGGCTCTGTTTGGCTCTGCTTGGCTCTTTTGGCTCTGTCTGGCTCTGTTTCACTCTGTATTGCTCTGTTTGGCTCTGTTTTGCTCTGTTTTGCTCTGTTTGGCTCTGTTTGGCTCTGTTGGCTCTGTTTTGCTCTGTTTGGCTCTGTTTGGCCCTGTATTGCTCTGTTTGACTCTGTTTGTCTCTGTTTGGGTCTGTTTTGCTCTGCCTCTGTTTGGCTCCGTTTGGGTCTGTTTGGCTCTGTTTGGCTCTGTTTGGCTCTGTCTGGCTAAGTTGTGCTCTTTCTGGCACTGTATGGCTCTGTTTGGCTCTGTTTGTCTCTGTTTGGCTCTGTTTTGCTCTGTTTGGCTCTGTTTTGCTCTGTTTGTCTCTGTTAGTTTCTGTTTGGCTCTGTTGTGCTTTGTTTGGCTCTGTTTGGCTCTGTCTGGCTTAGTTGTGCTCTTTTTGGCACTGTATGGATCTGTTTGGCTCTGTTTGGCTCTGTTTGTCTCTGTTTGGCTCTGTTTTGCTCTGTTTGTCTCTCTTAGTTTCTGTTTGGCTCTGCTTGGCACTGTTGTGGTCTGTTTTGCTCTGTTTGGCTCTGTTTGCCTCTGTGTGGCTCTCTTTTGCTCTGTTTGGCTCTGTTTGGCTCTATTGCCTCTGTTGGGCTCTGTTTGGCTCTGTTTTGCTCTGTTTGGCTCTGCTTGGCTCTATTGGCTCTGTTTGGCTCTGTCTGGCTATGTTTGGCCCTGTATTACTCTGTTTGACTCAGTTTGGCTCTGTTTGGCTCTGTTTTGCCCTGTTTGCCTCTGTTTGGCTACGTTTGGGTCTGTTTGGCTCTGTTTGGCTCTGTTTCGCTCTGCTTGCCTCAGTTTGGCTGTGTTGTGCTTTGTATGGCTCTGTTCGGCTCTCTTTGGCGTAGTTGTGCTCTTGTTGGCACTGTTTGGCTCTGTTTGGCCCTTTATTGCTCTGTTTTTCTCTGTTTGTCTCAGTTTTGCTCTGTTTGTCTCTGTTAGGCTCTGTTTTGCTCTGTTTGGTTCTGTTGGGCTCTGTTTGGCTCTGTTTGGCTCTGTTTCACTCTGTTTGGCTCTGTTGGGCTCTGACTGGCTTTGTTTTGCTCTGTTTAACTCGTTTGGGCTCTGTTTGGCTTTGTTTGGCTCTGTTTGAATGTGTTTGGCTCTGTTGGGCTCTGCTTTGCTCTGTTTGGTTCTGTTTGGCTCTGTTTGCTTCGGTTCTGCTCTGTTTGGCTCTGTTTGGCTCTGTTGTGCTCTGTTTGGCTCTGTTTGGCTCTGTTTGGCTCTGTTGTGGTCTGTATGGCTCTGTTTGGCTCTGTTTGCCTCTGTTTGGCTCTCTTTTGCTCTGTTTGGCTCTGTATGCCTCTGTTTGGCTCTGTTGGGCTCTGTTTGGCTCTGTTTGGCCCTTTATTGCTCTCTTTGACTCTGGTTGGCTCTGTTTGGCTCTGCTTAGCTTTTTTGGCTCTGTCTGGCTCTGTTTCACTCTGTATTGCTCTGTTTGGCTCTGTTTTGCTCTGTTTTGCTCTGTTTGGCTCTGTTTGGCTCTGTTGGCTCTGTTTTGCTCTGTTTGGCTCTGTTTGGCCATGTATTACTCTGTTTGACTCTGTTTGTCTCTGTTTGGTTCTATTTTGCTCTGCCTCTGTTTGGCTCCGTTTGGGTCTGTTTGGCTCTGTTTGGCTCTGTTTGGCTCTGTCTGGCTTAGTTGTGCTCTTTTTGGCACTGTATGGCTCTGTTTGGCTCTGTTTGTCTCTGTTTGGCTCTGTTTTGCTCTGTTTGGCTCTGTTTTGCTCTGCTTGTCTCTGTTAGTTTCTGTTTGGCTCTGTTGTGCTTTGTTTGGCTCTGTTTGGCTCTGTTTCACTCTGTTTGGCTCTGTTGGGCTCTGACTGGCTTTGTTTTGCTCTGTTTAACTCGTTTGGGCTCTGTTTGGCTTTGTTTGGCTCTGTTTGAATGTGTTTGGCTCTGTTGGGCTCTGCTTTGCTCTGTTTGGTTCTGTTTTGCTCTGTTTGCTTCGGTTCTGCTCTGTTTGGCTCTGTTTGGCTCTGTTGTGCTCTGTTTGGCTCTGTTTGGCTCTGTTTGGCTCTGTTGTGGTCTGTATGGCTCTGTTCCGCTCTGTTTGCCTCTGTTTGGCTCTCTTTTACTCTGTTTGGCTCTGTATGCCTCTGTTTGGCTCTCTTTTGCTCTGTTTGGCTCTGTTTGGTCCTTTATTGCTCTGTTTGACTCTGGTTGGCTCTGTATGGCTCTGCATGGCTCTTTTGGCTCTGTCTGTCTCTGTTTCACTCTGTATTGCTCTGTCTGGCTCTGTTTGGCTCTGTTCGGCTCTGTTTGGCTCTGTTTTGCTCTGATTCACTCTGTTTGGCTCTGTTGGGCTCCGATTTGCTTTGTTTTGCTCTGTTTGACTCGTTTGGGCTCTGTTGGGCTCTACTTGGCTCTGTTTGTCTCTGTTTGGCTCTGTTTGGCTCTGTTGGGATCTGTTTGGCTCTGTTTGGCTCTGTTTGGCTCTGTTCTGCTCTGTTTGGCTCTGTCTGGATCTGTTGGCTCTGTTTGGCCCTGTATTACTCTGTTTGACTCTGTTTGGCTCTGTTTGGCTCTGTTTTGCCCTGTTTGCCTCTGTTTGGCTACGTTTGGGTCTGTTTGGCTATGTTTGGCTCTGTTTCGCTCTGCTTGCCTCAGTTTGGCTGTGTTGTGCTTTGTTTGGATCTGTTCGGCTCTCTTTGGCTTAGTTGTGCTCATTTTGGCACTGTATGGCTCTGTTTGTCTCTGTTTGGGTCTGTTTTGCTCTGTATGTCTCTGTTAGGCTCAGTTTGGCTCTGTTGTGGTCTGTTTGGCTCTGTTTGGCTCTGTATGCCTCTGTTTGGCTCTCTTTTGCTCTGTTTGGCTCTGTCTGGCCCTTTATTGCTCTGTTTGACTCTAGAAGGCTCTGTTTGGCTCGTTTTGGCTCTGTTTTGCTCTGTTTCACTCTGTTTAGCTCTGTTGGGCTCTGTTTGGCTTTGTATTATTCTGTTTCACTCGTTTGGGCTCTGTTTGGCTCTGTTTGAATGTGTTTCGCTCTGTTGGGCTCTGTTTTGCTGTGTTTAGCTCTGTTTAGCTCTGTTTGGCTCTGCTTGACTCTGTTGGGCTCTGTTTGGCTCTGTCTGAATCTGTTTGGCTCTGTTGGGCTCTGTTCTGCTCTGTTTGGCTCTGTTTGGCTCTGTTGGCTCTGTTTGGCCCTTAATTACTCTGTTTGACTCTGTGTCGCTCTGTTTGGCTCTGTTTTGCTCGGTTTTCCTCTGTTTGGCTCCGTTTGGCTCTGTTTGGCTCTGATTGGCTCTGTTTAACTCTGTTTTGCTCTGTTTGGCTCTGGTAGGCTCTGTTCGGATCTGTTTGACTCTGTTATGCTCTGCTTAACTCTGTTTTCCTCTGTTGGGCTCTGTTTGTCTCTGTTTGGCTCTGTTTTGTTCTGCTTGACTCTGTTGGGCTCTGTTTGGCTCTGGTTGAATCTGTTTCGCTCTGTTGGGCTCTGTTTGGCTCTGTTTGTCTCTGTTTTGATCTGTTTGGCTCTGTTTGAATGTGTTTGGCTCTGTTGGGCTCTGCTTTGCTCTCTTTGGCTCTGTTTGCGTCGGTTTTGCTCTGTTTGGCTCTGTTTGGCACGGTTGTGCTCTGTTTAGCTCTGTTTGGTTTTGAGTGGCTCTGTCTGGCTCTGTTTAAAACTGTTCTGCTCTGTTTGGCTCTGGTTGGCTCTGTTCGGATTTGTTTGGCTCTGTTATGCTCTGTTTAACTCTTTTTTCCCTCTGTTGGGCTCTGTTTGACTCTGTTTGGCTCTGTTTTGTTCTGCATAACTCTGTTGGGCTCTGTTTGGCTCTGGTTGAATCTGTTTGGCTCTGTTGGGCTCTGTTTGGCTCTGTTTCGCTCTGTTTGGCTCTGTTATACTCTGTTGGCTCTGTTTGGCTACGTTTGGGTCTGTTTGGCTCTGTTTGGCTCTGTTTGGCTCTGCTTGCCTCAGTTTGGCTGTGTTGTGCTTTGTTTGGCTCTGTTCGGCTCTCTTTGGCGTAGTTGTGCTCTTTGTGGCACTGTTTGGCTCTGTTTGGCCCTTTATTGCTCTGTTTGTCTCTGTTTGTCTCTGTTTTGCTCTGTTTCTCTCAGTTAGGCTCTGTTTTGCTCTGTTTGGCTCTGTTGGGCTCTGTTTGGCTCTGTTTGGCTCTGTTTGGCTCTGTTTGGCTCTGCTTGACTCTGTTTGGCTCTGTTGTGCTTTGTTTGGCTCTGTTTGGCTCTGTTTGGCTCTGTTGTGCTTTGTTTGGCACTGTGTGCCTCTATTTGGCTCTGATTGTCTCTGTTTGGCTCTGTATTGCTCTGTTTGTCTCTGTTTGGCTCTGTTTGGCTCTGTTTGGCTCGGGTGTGGTCGGCTTGGCTCTGCTTGGCTCCGTTTGGCTCTGTTTGGCTCTGTTTGGCTCTGTTGTGCTTTGTTTGGCTCTGTTTGGCTCTGTTGTGCTTTGTTTGGCACTGTATGGCTCTGTTTGGCTCTGATTGTCTCTGTTTGGCTCTGTATTGATCTGTTTGTCTCTCTGTGTCTGTTTGGCTCTGTTTGGTTCTGCTGTGGTCGGCTTGCCTCTGTTTGGCTCCGTTTGGCTCTGTTTGGTTCTGTTTGACTCTGTTTGTCTTTCTTGTGCTCTGTTTAGCTCTGTTTGGTTCTGCTTGACTCTGTTTGGCTCTGTTGTGCTTTGTTTGGCTCTGTTTGGCTCTGTTTGGCTCTGTTGTGCTTTGTTTGGCACTGTTTGGCTCTGTTTGGCTCTGATTGTCTCTGTTTGGCTCTGTATTGCTCTGTTTGTCTCTGTTTGGCTCTGTTTGGCTCTGTTTGGCTCGGGTGTGGTCGGCTTGGCTCTGCTTGGCTCCGTTTGGCTCTGTTTGGCTCTGTTTGGCTCTGTTGTGCTTTGTTTGGCTCTGTTTGGCTCTGTTGTGCTTTGTTTGACACTGTATGGCTCTGTTTGGCTCTGATTGTCTCTGTTTGGCTCTGTATTGATCTGTTTGTCTCTCTTTGTCTCTGTTTGGCTCTGTTTGGCTCTGTTGTGGTCGGCTTGCCTCTGCTTGGCACCGTTTGGCTCTGTTTGGTTCTGTTTGACTCTGTTTGTCTTTGATTTGATCTGTTTGGCTCTGTTTGAATGTGTTTGGCTCTGTTTGGCTCTGCTTTGCTCTGTTTGGCTCTGTTTGCGTCGGTTTTGCTCTGTTTGGCTCTGTTTGGCACGGTTGTGCTCTGTTTAGCTCTGTTTGGCTTTGATTTGCTCTGTCTGGCTCTGTTTAACTCTGTTTTGCTCTGTTTGGCTCTGGTTGGCTCTGTTCGGATTTGTTTGGCTCTGTTATGCTCTGTTTAACTCTTTTTTCCTCTGTTGGGCTCTGTTAGACTCTGTTTGGCTCTGTTTTGTTCTGCTTGACTCTGTTGGGCTCTGTTTGGCTCTGGTTGAATCTGTTTGGCTCTGTTGGGCTCTGTTTGGCTCTGTTTGGCTCTGTTTTGCTCTGTTTGGCTCTGTTTGGCTCTGTTGGCTCTGTTTGGCTCTGTTGTGCGTGTTGGGCTCTGTTTGGCTCTGTTTGGATCTGTTTGGCTCTGCTTGCCTCAGTTTGGCTGTGTTGTGCTTTGTTTGGCTCTGTTCGGCTCTCTTTGGCTCTGTTTTGCTCTGTATGTCTCTGTTAGGCTCTGTTTGGCTCTGTTGTCGTCTGTTTGGCTCTGTTTGGCTCTGTATGCCTCTGTTTGGCTCTCTTCTGCTCTGTTTGGCTCTGTTTGGCCCTTTATTGCTATGTTTGACTCTGGAAGGCTCTGTTTGGCTCTGTATGGCCGTTTGTGGCTCTTTTGGCTCTGTCTGTCTCTATTTCACTCTGTATTGCTCTGATTGGCTCTGTTTGGCTCTGTTCGGCTCGTTTTGGCACTGTTTTGCTCTGTTTCACTCTGTTTGGCTCTGTTGGGCTCTGTTTGGCTTTGTTTTATTCTGTTTGACTCGTTTTGGCCTCTGTTTGGCTCTGTTTGAATCTGTTTGACTCTGGAAGGCTCTGTTTGGCTCTGATTGGCTGTTTTTGGCTCTTTTGGCTCTGTCTGTCTCTATTTCACTCTGTATTGCTCTGTTTCACTCTGTTTGGCTCTGTTGGGCTCTGTTTGGCTTTGTTTTATTCTGTTTGACTCGTTTGGGCTCTGTTTGGCTCTGTTTGAATCTGTTTGGCTCTGTTTGGCTATGTTTGGCTCTGTTGGGCTCTGTTTGGCTCTGTTTGGCTCTGTTGGCTCTGTTTGGCTCTGTTTTGCTCTGTTTGGCTCTGTTTGGCTCTGTTTGGTTCTGTTTGCCTCTGTGTGGCTCTCTTTTGCTGTATTTGGCTCTGTTTGGCCCTTTATTGCTCTGTTGTACTCTGTTTGTCTCTGTTTGGCTCTGTTTTGCTCTGTTTGTCTCTGTTAGGCTCTGTTTGGCTCTGTTGTGGTCTGTATGGCTCTGTTCCGCTCTGTTTGCCTCTGTTTGGCTCTCTTTTGCTCTGTTTGGCTCTGTTTGGTCCTTTATTGCTCTGTTTGACTCTGGTTGGCTCTGTTTGGCTCTGCATGGCTCTTTTGGCTCTGTTTTGCTCTGATTCACTCTGTTTGGCTCTGTTGGGCTCTGATTTGCTTTGTTTTGCTCTGTTTGACTCGTTTGGGCTCTGTTTGGCTCTGTTTGAATCTGTTTGACTCTGGAAGGCTCTGTTTGGCTCTGATTGGCTGTTTTTGGCTCTTTTGGCTCTGTCTGTCTCTATTTCACTCTGTATTGCTCTGATTGGCTCTGTTTGGCTCTGTTCGGCTCGTTTTGGCTCTGTTTTGCTCTGTTTCACTCTGTTTGGCTCTGTTGGGCTCTGTTTGGCTTTGTTTTATTCTGTTTGACTCGTTTGGGCTCTGTTTGGCTCTGTTTGAATCTGTTTGGCTCTGTTTGGCTATGTTTGGCTCTGTTGGGCTCTGTTTGGCTCTGTTGGCTCTGTTTGGCTCTGTTTTGCTCTGTTTGGCTCTGTTTGGCTCTGTTTGGTTCTGTTTGCCTCTGTGTGGCTCTCTTTTGCTGTATTTGGCTCTGTTTGGCCCTTTATTGCTCTGTTGGACTCTGTTTGTCTCTGTTTGGCTCTGTTTTGCTCTGTTTGTCTCTGTTAGGCTCTGTTTGGCTCTGTTGTGGTCTGTATGGCTCTGTTCCGCTCTGTTTGCCTCTGTTTGGCTCTCTTTTGCTCTGTTTGGCTCTGTTTGGTCCTTTATTGCTCTGTTTGACTCTGGTTGGCTCTGTTTGGCTCTGCATGGCTCTTTTGGCTCTGTTTTGCTCTGATTCACTCTGTTTGGCTCTGTTGGGCTCTGATTTGCTTTGTTTTGCTCTGTTTGACTCGTTTGGGCTCTGTTGGGTGCAGCTTGGCTCTGTTTGACTCTGTTTGAATCTGTTTGGCTCTGCATGGCTCTTTTGGCTCTGTTTGGCTCTGTTTGTTTCTGTTTTGCTCTGTTTGGCTCTGTTTGGCTCTTTTGGCTCTGTTTGGCTCTGTTTGGCTCTGTGTGGCCCTGTATTACTCTGTTGGACTCAGTTTGGCTCTGTCTGGCTCTGTTCTGCCCTGTTTGCCTCTGTTTGGCTACGTTTGGGTCTGTTTGGCTCTGTTTCGCTCTGTTTGGCTCTGCTTGCCTCAGTTTGGCTGTGTTGTGCTTTGTTTGGCTCTGTTCGGCTCTCTTTGCCTTAGTTGTGCTCTTTTTGGCACTGTATGGCTCTGTTTGGCTCTGTTTCTCTCTGTTTGTCTCTGTTTGGCTCTGTTTTGCTCTGTTTGTCTCTGTTAGTTTCTGTTTGGCTCTGTTGTGGTCTGTTTTGCTCTGTTTGGCACTGTTTGCCTCTGTGTGCCTCTCCTTTGCTCTGTTTGGCTCTGTTTGGCCATTTATTCCTCTGTTTGTCTCTGTTTGTCTCTGTTTGTCTCTGTTTTGCTCTGTTTGTCTCTGTTAGTCTCTGTTTCGCTCTGTTTGGCTCTGTTGTGTTCTGTATGGCTCTGCTTGGCTCTGTTTGCCTCTATTTGGCTCTCTTTTGCTCTGTTTGGCTCTGTTTGGCCCTTTATTGCTTTCTTTGACTCTGGTTGGCTCTGTTTGGCTCTGCTTGGCTCTTTTGGCTCTGTCTGGCTCTGTTTCACTCTGTATTGCTCTGTTTGGCTCTGTTTTGCTCTGCTTTGCTCTGTTTGGCTCTGTTTGGCTCTGTTGGCTCTGTTTTGCTCTGTTTGGCTCTGTTTGGCCCTGTATTACTCTGTTTGACTCTGTTTGTCTCTGTTTGAGTCTGTTTTGCTCTGTTTGCCTCTGTTTGGCTCCGTTTGGGTCGGTTTGGCTCTGTTTGGCTCTGTTTGGCTCTGTCTGGCTTAGTTGTGCTCTTTTTGGCACTGTATGGATCTGTTTGGCTCTGTTTGGCTCTGTTTGCCTCTGTTTGGCTCTGTTTTGCTCTGTTTGGCTCTGTTTTGCTCTGTTGTCTCTGTTAGTTTCTGTTTGGCTCAGTTTGGCTCTGTTGTGCTTTGTTTGGCTCTGTTTGGCTCTGTCTGGCTTAGTTGTGCTCTTTTTGGCACTGTATGGATCTGTTTGTCTCTGCTTGGCTCTGTTTGTCTCTGTTTGGCTCTGTTTTGCTCTGTTTGTCTCTCTTAGTTTCTGTTTGGCTCTGTTTGGCACTGTTGTGGTCTGTTTTGCTCTGTTTGGCTCTGTTTGCCTCTGTGTGGCTCTCTTTTGCTCTGTTTGGCTCTGTTTGGCCCTTTATTGCTCTGTTTGTCTCTGTTTGTCTCTGTTTTGCTCTGTTCGTCTCTGTTAGGCTCTGTTTGGCTCTGTTTCTCTCTGTTGGGCTCTGTTTGGCTCTGTTTGGCTCTGTTTCGCTCTGTTTGGCTCTGTTTGGCTCTGTTGGCTCTGTTTGGCTACGTTTGGGTCTGTTTGGCTCTGTTTGGCTCTGTTTGGCTCTGCTTGCCTCAGTTTGGCTGTGTTGTGCTTTGTTTGGCTCTGTTCGGCTCTCTTTGGCGTAGTTGTGCTCTTTTTGGCACTGTTTGCCTCTGTTTGGCCCTTTATTGCTCTGTTTGTCGCTGTTTGTCTCTGTTTGCTCTGTTTGTCTCAGTTAGGCTCTGTTTTGCTCTGTTTGGCTCTGTTGGGCTCTGTTTGGCTCTGTTTGGCTCTGTTTGGCTCTGTTTGGCTCTGCTTGACTCTGTTTGGCTCTGTTGTGCTTTGTTTGGCTCTGTTTGGCTCTGTTTGGCTCTGTTGTGCTTTGTTTGGCACTGTTTGGCTCTGTTTGGCTCTGATTGTCTCTGTTTGGCTCTGTATTGCTCTGTTTGTCTCTGTTTGGCTCTGTTTGGCTCTGTTTGGCTCTGTTTGGCTCGGGTGTGGTCGGCTTGGCTCTGCTTGGCTCCGTTTGGCTCTGTTTGGCTCTGTTTGGCTCTGTTGTGCTTTGTTTTGCTCTGTTTGGCTCTGTTGTGCTTTGTTTGGCACTGTATGGCTCTGTTTGGCTCTGATTGTCTCTGTTTGGCTCTGTATTGATCTGTTTGTCTCTCTTTGTCTCTGTTTGGCTCTGTTTGGCTCTGTTGTGGTCGGCTTGCCTCTGTTTGGCTCCGTTTGGCTCTGTTTGGCTCTGTTTGACTCTGTTTGTCTTTGTTGTGCTCTGTTTAGCTCTGTTTGGTTCTGATTGGCTATGTTTGACTCTGTTTTGCTCTGTATCACTCTGTTTTGCTCTGTTGGGCTCTGTTTGGCTCTGTTTGGCTCCCTTTGGCTCTGTTGGGCTCTGTTTGGATCTGTTTGGCTCTCTTTGGCTCTGTTTAACTCTGTTTTGCTCAGTTTGGCTCTGTTTTGCTCCGTTTGGCTCTGTATGGCTCTGTTTGGCTCTGTTTGGCTCTGTTTTGCTCCGTTTGGCTCTTTTTGTCTCCTTTTGGCTCTGTTTGACTCTGCTTGAGTTGATGTGCTCTGTTTGGCTCTGTTTGGCTCTGTTTGGCTCTGTTTTGCTCTGTTTGTCTCTGTTAGTTTCTGTTTGGCTCTGTTTGTCTCTGTTAGTTTCTGTTTGGCTCTGTTTGGCTCTGTTTTGCTCTGTTTTGCTCTGTTTGGCTCTGTTTGCCTCTGTGTGTCTCTCTTTTGCTCTGTTTGACTCCGTTTGGCTCTGTTTGGCTCTGTTTGGCTCTGTTGTGCTTTGTTTGGCTCTGTTTGGCTCTGTTGTGCTTTGTCTGGCACTGTTTGTCTCTGTTAGTTTCTGTTTGGCTCTGTTTGTCTCTGTTAGTTTCTGTTTGGCTCTGTTTGGCTCTGTTTTGCTCTGTTTTGCTCTGTTTGGCTCTGTTTGCCTCTGTGTGTCTCTCTTTTGCTCTGTTTGACTCCGTTTGGCTCTGTTTGGCTCTGTTTGGCTCTGTTGTGCTTTGTCTGGCTCTATTTGGCTCCGTTTGGCTCTGTTCGGCTCTGTTTGGCTCTGTTTGGCTCTGTTGGGCTACGTTTGGATCTGTTTGGCTCTGTTTGGCTCTGTTGTGCTTTGTTTGGCTCTGTTTGGCTCTGTTGTGCTCTGTTTTGCTCTGTTCGGCTCTGTTTGCGTTGGTTTTGCTCTGTTTGGCTCTGTTTGGCTCTGTTGTGCTCTGTTTGGCTCTGTTTGGCTCTGGTTAACTCTGCTTTGCTCTGTTAGACACTGGTTGGCTTTGTTCGGCTCTGCTTAGCTCTGTTATGCTCTGTTTCACTCTGTTTTGCTCTGTTGGGCTCTGTTTGACTCTGTTTGGATCTGTTTGGCTCTGTATGGCACTATATTGCTGTGTTTGACGTTGTTTGGCTTTGTTTTGCTCCGATTTGCTCTGATTGCCTCTGTTTGACTCCGTTTGGCTCTGTTTGGCTCTGTTTGGCTCTGTTGTGCTTTGTTTGGCTCTGTTTGGCTCTGTTGTGCTTTGTCTGGCACTGTTTGGCTCTGTTTGGCTCTGTTTGGCTCTGATTGTCTCTGTTTGGCTCTGTATTGCTCTGTTTGTCTCTGTTTATCTCTGTTTGGCTCTGTTGTGGTCGGCTTGGCTCTGCTTGGCTCCGTTTGGCTCTGTTTGGCTCTGTTTGACTCTGTTTGTCTTTGTTGTGCTCTGTTTAGCTCTGTTTGCTTCTGATTGGCTATGTTTGATTCTGTTTTGCTCTGTATCACTCTGTTTTGCTCTGTTGGGCTCTGTTTGCCTCTGTTTGGCTCCCTTTGGCTCTGTTGGGCTCTGTTTGGATCTGTTTGACTCTGTTTGGCTCTGTTGTGCTTTGTTTGGCTCTGTTTGGCTCTGTTTGGCTCTGTTGTGCTCTATTTGGATCTGTTTGGCTCTGTTTGCATCGGTTTTGCTCTGTTTGGCTCTGTTTAACTCTGTTTGGCTCTGTTTGGCTCTGTTTTGCTCCGTTTGGCTCTGTATGGCTCTGTTTGGCTCTGTTTTGCTCCGTTTGGCTCTGTTTGTCTCTTTTTGGCTCGGTTTGACTCTGCTGTCTTGACGTGCTCTGTTTGGTTCTGTTTGGCTCTGTTTGGCTCTGTTTGGCTCTGTTTGGCTCTGTCTGGCTCTGTTTCACTCTGTTTTGCTCTGTTTGGAACTGTTTGACTCTGTTTGCCTCTGTTTTGCTCTGTATCACTCTGTTGGGCTCTGTTTGGTTCTGGTTGGCTCTGTTTCGCTCTGTTTTACTCTGTTAGGCTCTATTTGGCTCCGTTTGGCTCTGTTCGGCTCTGTTTGTCTCTGTTTGGCTCTGTTGGGCTCCGTTTGGATCTGTTTGGCTCTGTTGTGCTTTGTTTGGCTCTGTTTGGCTCTGTTGTGCTCTGTTTGGCTCTGTTTGGCTCTGTTTGCGTTGGTTATGCTCTGTTTGGCTCTGTTGTGCTCTGTTTGGCTCTGTTTAACTCTGCTTTGCTCTGTTTGGCTCTGGTTGGCTCTGTTCGGCTCTGCTTAGCTCTGTTATGCTCTGTTTCACTCTGTTTTGCTCTGTTGGGCTCTGTTTGACTCTGCTTGGCTCTGTTTTGTTCTGCTTGACTCTGTTGGGCTCTGTTAGGCTCTGGTTGAATCTGTTTGGCTCTGTTGGGCTCCGTCTGACTCTGTTTGGCTCTGTTTGGCTCTGTCTGGCTCTGTTGTGCTTTGTCTGGCTCTGTTTGGCTCTGTTTGGCTCTGTTGTGCTCTGTTTGGCTCTGTTTAACTCTGCTTTGCTCTGTTTGGCTCTGGTTGGCTCTGTTCGGCTCTGCTTAGCTCTGTTATGCTCTGTTTCACTCTGTTTTGCTCTGTTGGGCTCTGTTTGACTCTGCTTGGCTCTGTTTTGTTCTGCTTGACTCTGTTGGGCTCTGTTTGGCTCTGGTTGAATCTGTTTGGCTCTGTTGGGCTCCGTCTGACTCTGTTTGGCTCTGTTTCGCTCTGTTTGGCTCTGTTGGCCCTGTTTGGCATGTTTGACTCTGTTTGGCTCTGTTTGGCCCTAGATTCCTCTGTTTGACTCTGTTTGGCTCTGTTTGGCTCCGTTTTGCTCCGTTTGCCTCTGTTTGGCTCCGTTTGGGTCTATTTGGCTCTGTTTGGCTCAGTTTGCCTCTGTGTAGCTCTCTTTTGCTCCATTTGGCTCTGTTTAGTCCTTTATTGCTCTGTTTGACTCTGTTTGTCTCTGTTTGGCTCTGTTTGGCTCTGTTGTGGTCTGTATGGCTCTGTTGGGCTCGTTTTGTCTCTGTTTGACTCTGTCTGGCTCTGTTTCACTCTGTTTTGCTCTGTTTGGCTCTGCTTGGCTCTGTTTGGCTCTGTTTCGCTCTGTTTGTCTCTGTTTGGCTCTGTTTTGCTCTGTTTGTCTCTGTTAGTTTCTGTTTGGCTCTGTTTGGCTCTGTTGTGGTCTGTTTTGCTCTTTTTGGCTCTGTTTGCCTCTGTGTGTCTCTCTTTTGCTCTGTTTGGCTCTGTTTGACTCTGTTTGTCTTTGTTTTGCTCTGTTTAGCTCTGTTTGGTTCTGATTGGCTATGTTTGACTCTGTTTTGCTCTGTATCACTCTGTTGGGCTCTGTTGGGCTCTGTTTGGCTCTGTTTGGCTCCCTTTGGCTCTGTTGGGCTCTGTTTCGATCTGTTTGGCTCTGTTTGGCTCTATTGTGCTTTGTTTGGCTCTGTTTGGCTCTGTTGTGCTCTATTTGGATCTGTTTGGTTCTGTTTGCATCGGTTTGGCTCTGTTTGGCTCTGTTTAAATCTGTTTTGCTCCGTTTGGCTCTGTAGGGCTCTGTTTGGCTCTGTTTGGCTCTTTTTGCTCCGTTTGGCTCTGTTTGTCTCTGTTTGACCCCGGTTTTGCTCTGTATCACTCTGTTGGTTCTGGTTGGCTCTGTTTCACTCTATTTTACTCTGTTAGGCTCTATTTGTTTCCGTTTGGTTCTGGTTGGCTCTGTTTCACTCTATTTTACTCTGTTAGGCTCTATTTGGCTCCGTTTGGCTCTGTTCGGCTCTGTTTGGCTCTGTTTGGCTCTGTTGGGCTACGTTTGGATCTGTTTGGCTCTGTTTGGCTCTGTTGTGCTTTGTTTGGCTCTGTTTGGCTCTGTTGTGCTCTGTTTTGCTCTGTTCGGCTCTGTTTGCGTTGGTTTTGCTCTGTTTGGCTCTGTTTGGCTCTGTTGTGCTCTGTTTGGCTCTGTTTGGCTCTGGTTAACTCTGCTTTGCTCTGTTAGACACTGGTTGGCTTTGTTCGGCTCTGCTTAGCTCTGTTATGCTCTGTTTCACTCTGTTTTGCTCTGTTGGGCTCTGTTTGACTCTGTTTGGATCTGTTTGGCTCTGTATGGCACTATATTGCTGTGTTTGACGTTGTTTGGCTTTGTTTTGCTCCGATTTGCTCTGATTGCCTCTGTTTGACTCCGTTTGGCTCTGTTTGGCTCTGTTTGGCTCTGTTGTGCTTTGTTTGGCTCTGTTTGGCTCTGTTGTGCTTTGTCTGGCACTGTTTGGCTCTGTTTGGCTCTGTTTGGCTCTGATTGTCTCTGTTTGGCTCTGTATTGCTCTGTTTGTCTCTGTTTATCTCTGTTTGGCTCTGTTGTGGTCGGCTTGGCTCTGCTTGGCTCCGTTTGGCTCTGTTTGGCTCTGTTTGACTCTGTTTGTCTTTGTTGTGCTCTGTTTAGCTCTGTTTGCTTCTGATTGGCTATGTTTGATTCTGTTTTGCTCTGTATCACTCTGTTTTGCTCTGTTGGGCTCTGTTTGCCTCTGTTTGGCTCCCTTTGGCTCTGTTGGGCTCTGTTTGGATCTGTTTGACTCTGTTTGGCTCTGTTGTGCTTTGTTTGGCTCTGTTTGGCTCTGTTTGGCTCTGTTGTGCTCTATTTGGATCTGTTTGGCTCTGTTTGCATCGGTTTTGCTCTGTTTGGCTCTGTTTAACTCTGTTTGGCTCTGTTTGGCTCTGTTTTGCTCCGTTTGGCTCTGTATGGCTCTGTTTGGCTCTGTTTTGCTCCGTTTGGCTCTGTTTGTCTCTTTTTGGCTCGGTTTGACTCTGCTGTCTTGACGTGCTCTGTTTGGTTCTGTTTGGCTCTGTTTGGCTCTGTTTGGCTCTGTTTGGCTCTGTCTGGCTCTGTTTCACTCTGTTTTGCTCTGTTTGGAACTGTTTGACTCTGTTTGCCTCTGTTTTGCTCTGTATCACTCTGTTGGGCTCTGTTTGGTTCTGGTTGGCTCTGTTTCGCTCTGTTTTACTCTGTTAGGCTCTATTTGGCTCTGTTTGGCTCTGTTCGGCTCTGTTTGTCTCTGTTTGGCTCTGTTGGGCTCCGTTTGGATCTGTTTGGCTCTGTTGTGCTTTGTTTGGCTCTGTTTGGCTCTGTTGTGCTCTGTTTGGCTCTGTTTGGCTCTGTTTGCGTTGGTTATGCTCTGTTTGGCTCTGTTGTGCTCTGTTTGGCTCTGTTTAACTCTGCTTTGCTCTGTTTGGCTCTGGTTGGCTCTGTTCGGCTCTGCTTAGCTCTGTTATGCTCTGTTTCACTCTGTTTTGCTCTGTTGGGCTCTGTTTGACTCTGCTTGGCTCTGTTTTGTTCTGCTTGACTCTGTTGGGCTCTGTTA